>NC_052516.1:8934090-9234090 GCF_014356525.2 Nilaparvata lugens | reverse complement strand
AGAAAGATAGGAGAGCAGCGTTGCCGATTCTCTACGTTACCAATGCAACGTATAGAGGAAAGCTGATGCCGGTATATCTGATGTGATATCAACTGTTCATTCTTGTTAAAAATTATCATTTATATTCTATTTGTCAAGAACATATATTTTTTAATGATTTATTAATTTATTGTTATAATTGAGATTGAATAATTTTGTTAATTATGTTTCTACATTGTTGGAAAACAATCTGCCAGAGTTGGAGAGCTAGAAAAGGATATCACTATCTGATTTGACGAATGATAGACAAGGATAGCAACACCAATGTTAAGCAAATACTGCCATTATAACGTTGACCTCAGTATTAGAAGATGATACAAAGATGGTACAAGGTTGATACAAAGATGATACAAGGATGATACAAAGATGATACAAAGATGATACAAGGATGATAGACAAGGATAACAACACCAATGTTAATAAAATACTGTCATTATAACGTGGACGTCACTTTAAAAATACACGTGAGGCTATTGATACTTAAATCTTCATTTTTATTGCCTATTATTCACACATTCCCATTGTAAGAAGTATAAGGAACCTCCTATTGACGTCCTTGCATTGTATTTAAACACTGAATGACGTCATTGGAAATGAAGAAAACACAAAAAAATGATTGAAAATTCACAAAAAACAGTTCAAACATCATGGCGTAATTTTTAGTCACTTGGGAAAAACCGAATTTCAAGACAAAACTTGAGAAAAACTTATATATAATGGGGTTTACGTTCTAATGACAGTATTTGAATGGAAAATGACAGGAGCTGGAAAAGGATAGCGATCTGCTTTGTCGAATGGTAGACAAGGATAGCAACACCATTGTTAAGACTGTTCGGCACACTTTTTTCATTTGAATTGGATAATCTTTTTCAATATAATTGTTAAGATCATTATAAGAGTGAGAAAAAGTGGCAACTGAAATTTTTAAGTGGTCTAATAAGCGAGTTATGGGTTGTTGAAGTGCTAACTTTCCAGATTCCGTTTTCTTTCCAGACCATAAACGGTTTCGACTATATTAACAGAACTTCTCTTAAAAATTCAAAAAATGTATCTTTCCAAACTAAAACATTCTACTCCCATATATGAAATAAAAAAGTAACATTTTTTGTAAATTCGATAACTTGTTTATTTCGGCATAAATCACGAAAAAACGCATATTAGAACAAAGCCAATGATATACTGAATGTATTAAAAAAAAAACTCCAATGGAAAATTCGTAACCGTTAATGATCTGGACAGAAAACGGAGTTTAGCACTTCAACAACCCATAACTCGCTTATTAGATCACTTAAAAATTTCAGTTGCCACTTTTTCTCACTCTTATAATGATCTTAACAATTATATTGAAAAAGATTTTCCAATTCAAATGAAAAAAGTGTGCCGAACAGCCTTAACAATGGTGTTGCTATCCTTGTCTATCATTCTACAAAGCAGATAGCGCTAGCCTTCTCTAGCTCCACAACTTTGCCAGATCGTTTTTCAAAAATGTAATTAACATAAATATTCAATCTCAATTATGGAAATTTATTACTAAATCATTGAAAAATATATATCTTCTTGACGAATGAAATATAATTTTTCATTTATCATTTTTCAAATATCATTTTCAACAAGAATGAACAGTTAATATTACAAGAGATATACCGGTATCAGCTATCCTTTATAGAAGGCAGTGGCAAGACAGAGAATCGACAACACTGTTCTCCTATCTTTCTTCACTACCATTACGTGGAACTCACTATAACTAAAAAATTTTCAAGAAACTAGTATAGGTTGATACACCATTATCAACCTCCAGTATGTACAGTAGGAGCATAGAGCAACAATAGCGTAAGTAGATATCCCATGGTATAGGGCGTTTATGTCGCAACATTTACTGTTATCTTAAGCCGATTACTGTCGATTTTTACTGTTTTGACCGGGTAAGAGTGTATGAACGGCAAAATATAAAAGACTACCAGCGTCATAAAGCTTCACGGGAAAGAACTACGTGGACTATTGGCTTGAGATAACAGTAAAAGTTGCGACATAAACGCCCTATACCATGGGATATCTACTTACGCTATTGTTCCTCTATGGTGGGAGCTTCAACATAGAGAGAAAGAGAGTATAGTGTAAACGGAGCCATATGATTGGTAGTTGGATAAAAAGTGAAAGCAGGCTGTGATTGGCCGAGACAAGACACGAGACAGTGGACGGAGCTTTCAAACTGCAATCATGTCACGAGACAAGTTTTGTTTCAGCCAATGACAGATTATTTTTTGTTGAAAGTTTTCAATCGTTCTTTTTAGCACATAATATTATCTTCGCCAATTACAATCGTTAATCAACACATTATACAGGGTGGGTGAAAAGTCCGAGAACGGCTTAATATCTCACACACAAAGGTGATGTGACGGTGGGTGTAATTGGGGATACTACTCAAATTTGAAATACTACTTTACTATGACTTTGAAAATCCGCCATCTTGGAATGCAACTTCATTTTTAAAATAGGAAAATAATGGTCATGCGATATTGAATTTCAAGAGAAAATGAATGGTGAAAACCGCATATCGATATCTCAAACCGTTTTGAAGATATCAATATTATTAATCAATACTATTCAAAGCAGAAAGGAGAGAAAAAAATATGAGAACGGCTTAGTATCTTATAAAAAAATGTGATTCCAAGGTGGGTGTGATTAACTACTCAAATTGAAAATACTTTACTAGGCTATGGCCCGGTTGCACAACAGCCGGTTAAATTTTAACCGTGATTAATTTCACAAGAACCAATCAGAGAAGGCGTTTTTGAAAAGACAGCATCTCTGATTGGTGCTCGTGGAATTAATCACGGTTAAAATTTAACCGGCTGTTGTGCAACCGGCACATTGACTTTTAAAATCTGGTCCGCATCTTGCATCCGCCATATTGGATGCAACTTTATTTTTTTAAATAGGAAGGTGGTCATGATTTCGATACGGAATTTCATCAAACCCACCGTCACATTACCTTTCTGTGTGAAATATTAAGCCGTTCTCGGACTTTTCACCCGCTCTGTATAGTTTCAGTTTGTAAGATTTATATAGTTTTAAAACTCAACAAAACTTGGAATAAGAATGACCTTTTTTTTATCTAGGAGAATTGAGAACGATATTCCAAGTGAGTTATTAAAAAGAGTATTGATTAAAAAAACGTGTAGAATACCTACATAGATTCTAAAGTTGAACACGGAAAAGTAATTCAATAGCTCTGATGAGGTCATGGTAAATAGGTAGCCTATGTAGAGTTTGTTCTACTTGTTGATACGCAATAATAACACAATATGTACGGTCACTTACTGATCAATACTGTTGACTTTTTACTTCTTCTTTTTCCTCTCCTTTTCTTCTCCATCTTCTTGCTGTTGTTTTCTCCTTCTTCTTCTTCTTCTTCTTCTTCTTCTTCTTCTTCTCCCTCTCCTTCTTCTTCTTCTTCTTCTTCTTCTTCTTCTTCTTCTTCTTCTTCTCCCTCTTCTTCTTCTTCTTCTTCTTCTTCTTCTTCTTCTTCATCATCTCCTTTTCTCCTTCTTCTCTTCCTCATCATTCTATTCTTCTTCTTCACCTCATCCTTCTTCTTCTACTCCTCATTAATCCTCCATCCTCTCCTACTTATTTTTCTTTTAAACGTTGAATGATTTTATTCATACGAAAACTAAAGTTTCTAAGCGCAAGGCACTATAATAGTCATCAGTTTCACTCTTATGTTGGGTTATAATTTTGTTTAAAATTCTAATTTTTCAGGATAATGTCGGAAAATACGTCTCTAGAGCTACTCAAGGAGTGGGTACAGAAGCAGGATCATCTGCCTTACGATAATATAGGTAATTTATTCCTTTACTTTGGATTCAGTTTCATACATATTTCATTTTACAAATACATAATGTAAAGTAACCTCTTCTACAAATTTCCTACTATTCTCCCAATCATCATTTTTCACGAAATCCTTGTGAATTTGGAAGTGCAAATAAGCTTTCTGAAAGAATGGACTTTTTCGTTTAAGGTTTTTAAAGCAAAGCTTAAGTCTCTTAGAGAGTATCTTTTTTAATGCTGGAAAATTGCTATACTGATCATTTGCACGTCACAATCTCACGACACAAAGTTATTTGTTATTTTGAGCAACTCAAAGACATTTATATCAATGTACCTGAACTTTTTCCCTTTTCATTTTTGACTTGTGCAACTTACAACGGCCTTGAGCTGTCATTCTGCACGTTAGAAACCTACTATTATTCTGTATATTTAGATGTGTTCTAACTTGTCTATTTGTACAAAAAAGGTATTATTATTATTATTATTATACAATATTTTTTTACAATCTATGACTGTATCATTCACCTTATCAAAATTTGGAAAGGGGCAGTTTTGGGCTAGGCATGTTGATCGTTTTCTAATCTTGTATTTGATGTGTATATTGTTAAATGTAAATGTGAATAAATATACTTTAGTGAATAATTATCCATCAATCTATGCCTACCAATGAACAAAAATTTACATCTAAATCGTGCTTTGAAGACCCTTATTATAAAAACTGTTGAATAAATTACTATTATTCTATAGTCTTGAAAATCCGTTGCGAAAAGACCCTCTCATGGGATTGATTATGATGTAATTTTTACATTATAATATAACCTGTTTGTAGATAAACTACTATTATCTAATATTGAAAATGTTAATATTTATGTTAATTTTTTTCTCATAGATGATCATCTCCTGAGTAGATTCCTGCATTGCAGCAATAACAGCATAGAACAAACAAAAATGACGCTGGAGAAGTTTTTCACTATGAGAGGGGACAGTCAAGAGTTTTTCCAGAACCGAGATCCTTTGCTGCCCAGCATACAAAATATATTCAAAATAATGTAAGTTGAACTTTTTCTTTTGTAAGTTGTTTATTCAATGCTACTGTTTATTATTACCGTTTTTTTGAGGTGAAAGTGTAAGAAAAACAGTATGAGAGACTATCAGCGTCACATAGCTTCACGGAAAATATAACTACTAGGACTATCAGCTTGTGTCAACAGTGAAATTTGAAACATAATCGCCCTACACCATGGGACATTTTATTAAGCTATCTTTTTTCTATGAAATCACTATAAATGATACAGTATCAACACAAAACGATACAGTATCATTTCAACTTGATACACAACATTATCATTTGATAAAAAACTTCCAAACTTTGAATGAATTCGACAAACCAAGGGATATATTCTTATGCTTATTATTATTAAACGAAAATCCAAATAATATGCTGTAATTTCTCAGTAATTTCCATCTTCGTATGCTATCTTTTTTCTATGGTATCACTGAATGATACTTTATCAACATGAAACGATACAGTATCATCTCAACTTAATACACAACACCATCATTTGATACAAAACTTCCAAACTTCGAATTAATTCTACAGACCATAAGATCTTATTATGCTATCTTCTCTCTATGGTATCACCATGAATGATGCTATATCAACACAAAATTACACAGTATCACCACACATGATAGAGTGTCAACACAATATGATACAGTAACAACATAATAATAATAATAATACAGTATCATCTAAACTTGATAAACAACTCCATAATTTGATACAAAACTTCCAAACGTTGAATGAATTCAACAAACCAAGCGATATCTTCTTATGCTATTTTTTTCTAAATGGTATCACCATAAATGATACAGTATCAACACAAAATGATACAGTATCACCACACATGATACACTATCGATACAAAACGATTCAGTATCATCTCAACTTGATACACAACACCATAATTCGATACAAAACTTCCAAACTTCAAGTTAATTCTACAGAACAGGGGATATCTCCTTATGCTAGTATCTTTTCTTTATGGTATCACCATAAATGATACAGTTCCACAACAAAATGATACAGTATCACCACTCATGATACATTATCAACACTAAACGATACAGTATCATCTCAAATTGATATACAACACCATAATTTGCTACAACACTTCCAAACTTCGAATTGATTCTACAGACCAAGGGATATCGTCTTATGCTTTTAAGATATTAAGAAGGGATATCTTCTTTATGGCATCACCATAAATGATACAGTATCACCGCACATGAAACAGTCTCAACACAAAACGATACAGTATCATCTCAAATTGATACACAACACCATAGTTTTATACAAAACTTCCAAACTTTGAATGAATTCTACAAACCAGGGGATATTCTCTTATGCTATCGTTTCTCTATGGTATCACCACAATTTGATACTTTATCAGCACACATGATACAGTATCAATACAAACGATACAGTATCATCTCATCTTGATACACAACACCATCATTTGATACAAAACTTCCAACCATCGAATTGATTCTTCAGACCAAGGGATATCTTCTTATGCTTTTAAGACATTAAGAAGGGATATCTTCTCTATGGCATCACCATGAATGATACAGTATCAACACAAAACTATACAGTATCATCTCAACTTGATACACAACACCATCATTCGATACAAAACTTCCAAACTTCGAATTAATTCTACAGACCATGGGATATCTTCTTATGCTATCTTTTCTCTATGGCATCACCATAAATGATACAGTATTACCACACATGAAACAGTATCAACACAAAACGATACAGTATCTTCGCAAATTGATACACAACATCATCATTCGATACAAAAACTTCCAAACTTCGAATTGATTCTACAGACCAAGGGATATCTTCTTATGCTTTAAAGATATTAAGAAGGGATATCTTCTCTATGGCATCACCATAAATGATACAGTATCAACACAAAACTATACAGTATCATCTCAACTTGATACACAACACCATCATTCGATACAAAACACCATGGAATCTTTTCTTATGCTATCTTTCGTTTATGGTATCACCATAAATGATACAGTTCCACAACAAAATGATACAGTATTACCACACATGGAACAGTATCAACACAAAACGATACAGTATCATCTCAACTTGATACACAACACCATCAATCGATACAAAACACCATGGAATCTTTTCTTATGCTATCTTTTCTCTATGGCATCACCATGAATGATACAGTAGTAACACAAAACGATACAGTATCATCTCATCTTGATACACAACACCATCATTCGATACAAAACTTCCAAACTTCGAATTGATTCTACAGACCAAGGGATATCTTCTTATGCTTTTAAGACATTAAGAAGGGATATCTTCTCTATGGCATCACCATGAATGATACAGTATCAACACAAAACTATACAGTATCATCTCAACTTGATACACAACACCATCATTCGATACAAAACTTCCAAACTTCGAATTAATTCTACAGACCATGGGATATCTTCTTAAGCTATCTTTTCTCTATGGCATCACCATAAATGATACAGTATTACCACACATGAAACAGTATCAACACAAAACGATACAGTATCTTCGCAAATTGATACACAACATCATCATTCGATACAAAAACTTCCAAACTTCGAATTGATTCTACAGACCAAGGGATATCTTCTTATGCTTTAAAGATATTAAGAAGGGATATCTTCTCTATGGCATCACCATAAATGATACAGTATCAACACAAAACTATACAGTATCATCTCAACTTGATACACAACACCATCATTCGATACAAAACACCATGGAATCTTTTCTTATGCTATCTTTCGTTTATGGTATCACCATAAATGATACAGTTCCACAACAAAATGATACAGTATTACCACACATGGAACAGTATCAACACAAAACGATACAGTATCATCTCAACTTGATACACAACACCATCAATCGATACAAAACTTCCAAACTTCGAATTAATTATACAGACCATGGGATATCTTCTTATGCTATCTTTTCTCTATGGATCAAACCAAGATTGACACATTTTCAGAGACATAATCCCGCTGCCGAAAACCACCCCAGAAGGCTACAAGGTGTTCGTTTACCGGCTTGAGGACCCCAACCCTGATAGCTTCAACCATTTGGACTATGTGAGGACCTTCTTCGACATAGCCGACACACGAATCAAAACTGAGAAGGAGTTGCCCAGCGGAGAGGTGCCTATCTTTGACATGACTGGATTTTCGCTGAGGCATATGACACGGCTCAGTCTTCCTTCACTACGCAAGCAGATGCAATACGTTCAGGTGAGTGAATTGATTCATTTTTAATTCATTCATGATGAATGGATGATGCATTTCTGTTGATGAACAGTTGGTGAAGCAGATGCAATAAGTACAGGCATAGAACAAAAAAAAAAGTTTTATCAAGTTCTCCCACTCATTCTTCTCCTCCTCCTACTCCTCCTCCCCCTCTTCCTCCTTATCATTCTGTCTCTTTTTCTTGTTCTTCTTCTTCTTCTTCTTCTTCTTCTTCTTCTTCTTCTTCTTCTTCTTCTTCTTCTTCTTCTTCTTCTTCTTCTTCTTCTTCTTCTTCTTCTTCTTCTTCTTCTCTTTCTTCTTTTTTTTCTTCTTCTTCATCCTAATCTCCATCATCTTCATCATCATTCTCTCCTTCATTCCTTCTTTTAAACCTTTGATGGTTTTATTCACATTCTTATCAATTTAATAGAATTTTGACAAAGCACTTTGCAACACAAAACATAATATAAGATATTATTAAATAATTTAATGACTGTAAATTTTACAGGCAGCAGATCAATTCCAGTCATATTCAATTATAAAAATCGAATTGCTGCTATAATATAGGATTCAGGAGAACCAAACATTTTCGTTAGAATGTATATAGTTATCTTTAAATTACGACCAAACGCTCATTTTATCGGAAACGTATAGAGAATAAGAAATATTGAAAAAAGGATTATCTAAAATTTATGTCAAGTCACACTTCATCATCAAATCACAAATAAAGCCAGAATTCATGAAAATCCAAAAGTCTCAATGCTCAATTTTTCAGACTTTTCATGATTACAGCTGAACAGTATCTCGGAACAAAAGCTATATATAACAAAAATTGTAGAACAAAATATTTGCTACAAATAATGTCCAATAACAATTCATTGTGAAACCAAGCGGTAAGCTGTAATTTCAAGTCAAAACATTGATTGCTCAATTACAAGCCAAAATCGTTTGGGCGATTGAATGACAAAACTGATCCAGCCAGCCAAGCCGAGTTGAGGAAGGAATTGAGAGCAACGCTCATGCTATCTAGCGGCAGAAATTTGTACTACACTGCTCACTTGTGGATAGCTTGCAGCATCTAGCGGCAGTAAATGTAACTATATCAACAGCGGGATTATTCAAAAGCAAGTACTGTTGATTATTTCCAGTTAAAAATCAACTATTATCAATAGTTTTGAATGAATTACAAGTATTTTCGAACATAAATTGATGAAAAATAACGTATAACACAACAGTAACTGATATTTAAAGCTGAAACAGTGAAATTTATTTGACATAATAATGAGATGATTTGAAACTCATCCAAACTTGGACTAGAAATTGGGAATGCTTTACTCTTTCCTATTTTATGCGTTTATATTCCAAGATATAAGACTCCTGTTCTTGTATAATGTATACTTCTACTCCTTCATTCCTCCTCCTTTTACTCCTTTATTCCTCCTTTTTTCTCTCTATTCCTCCACCTTTCCCCTCCTACTACTTTCTACCAACTCGCCACTCTTCATCCATCTCCTTCTTTTCTCCTTCTTGTCCACAGAAGACTCATCTTTCCTTCTTTTACCTTCTTCATTCTTATCCTCCCCTTCCCCAACTTATTCCTTCTTATTCTATCTATCCTTCTTCTATCTTTCTTTTTTTTATAAACTCTAGTTGCAGCAGACAGTATTGCAGCCCCACTTTTCCTTTTACATTACAGAGCTTTTCTTTCTCCTTCCTCTTCTTGTTCTTCTTCTTCTCTCTCCTTCTTCATCCTTTTCTTCTTCTTTTTTTCCTCCTCCGTCCACCACCTCCTCCTCATCCTTCTTCTTCAAAGCTAACACCTTTAGATTTAAGACAATTTTTGTTGTCCTAATCAATAGACAACTGTCTTTTTTCTTTAGGGCTACTTCTAATATAAATAAATATATTATAAATCTCAGTACCCTTTTAAATTATTTTGTCACATGTTTCAAGTCTTTGCCTTTGAAAATGGCATTAATGTCCGAAACATGTTGTGGCAAAATAATTTAAAAAGGCGCGGTACTGAGATTTATATTTTTTTTATAAATTTAATTAAAAATTTAAGATTTATATTTTCATTTATAATAGACAACTGCCTTATCTCTTACATAATTCTTCCTCCAAGAAAATAATGTAGCTAAAAACTCTTGAAAACCATTGTAACCTGCTTCGAAAAGTCATTGAAAATCTTCGACTGCAAGGACTTTTGAAAGTTGAAAATCTTATTGGTTCTTTAAATGCAGTAAAGACTTTTAAGTTTCATTCTCAAAATTTTCATTTCGTTATTTGCAGGAAGCTCACCCCGTAAAATTGAGACAAATCCATATAATCAACACACTTCCGATATTGGAGAGAGTCATGATGATGTTCAGACCTCTCATGAAAAAAGAAGTCGCGCAAATGGTAAGTTAATATATTTCTGTTTGATGAGTTAAGAGTCTAGCTTATTATGTTATACCATAGAGAAACAATAGCGTAAGTAGATATCCCATGGTATAGGGCGTTAATGTCGCAACTTTTACTGTTATCTCAAGCCGATTACTGTTGATTATTGTCGATTTTTACTGTTTTGTTAGGGTGAGAGTGTATGAATGGCACAATATGAGAGACTACCAGTGTCACAAAGCTTCACGGAAAAAAATCACATGAACTATCGGCTTCAGATAACAGTAAAAGTTGCGACATTAACGCCCTATACCATGGGATATCTACTTATGCTATTGTTTCTCTATGGTTATACTTCTTTTTTCTTTTAGGGCTACTCTTAAATATAAATAAAAATAAAAATCCAAAAACTCTTTTTAAAATTATTCACTCACAACATGTTTCGGCCATAAATATGATGCCATTATCAAGGGTACTTAGATTTCTATTTCTTTATTGTTATGATAGAGAATTTTTCTACACATGAAAATTACCAACAAAATCCAGCTAAAATGTGTTGTTAACAAGTTATAAAGATTACCATCATGATACAGTTCATAGTAATCAAACATTTTTTTATTCATGCAGTCCTCTTCGGCATGTGAAGTAGGGATAGAGAGTTAACTTTACTATAGTAGACAGTATCTTATCATAACAAAATTTGAAAATCTGAGACTTAAACGATGTTTTACTTATGGAAAACGAATAGGTGATACATTTCTTTGTGAAGGGGAAATTATTGAATAGCCTAAAATATACTGCTGTATTGCACATTGATTGACTTTTATTTAATTCATTTATTCAATTAATTCATTTCACATTGATCATTTATTTAATTCAGAACTAAATATAAAATATTGTGATATTCCATTCAAACTGAAGAGATCCAGAGACAAAGCATAGATAAAAAATACTTCTATAAGGTGATAACAAAACTATGTTGGTTAATCTAACCAAAAATGCCAATGAATTGATATCTTAGTGTAATGAAACTTGAGTTTGGCTCAAATAAATTATGTGCAACGATAACATAGTTTCTTTCACCTTAATATGGAGAAATTCCACAATATCTCTATTGCCGTAGTGTAAACTTCTATATTCATTTATTTATTCAACAATAATGAAACACATCAATCATAAAATGATTGGAAATGGAAAAAACTGGCTTTTAGCCCTTACTATTACATTCTTGAATTTTGATTTTCAAATTAGTCTGTTTATTCTATTACAAATTATTCGTTTATCTATAATATAATAAAGTAAAGAATTGGCTTATACATGTACATGGTGGGAAATTTATGAATGACACATCATCACGTCTGAATTACTCAATTGATTGAATTGAAATTTTGCATATTATATTCTTAATTCACTAAGGATGGTTATAGGCCTATTTTCAATACTTCAAGATTTTAATTGGACCCTTGCGGTTCACGGGTTACCTGCTAGTCTCTGATACAAGATTCATACCACACTGTATCCAATTTTCAATTATTGAAATTATCTTATAAACACTCTGAGTCCGGGCGCAAATGTCATTCCGTGGTCATTTTTGGGTAACAGCCGTGGAAGATGTCTCAATTTCTTCGTTAGGTCTAGCATAATGAGGATCGTGATGATGATAAATCGAAATCACAGACAAACACCTCGGAAACATGATGGCCGCTAAAATTTTCAGGGTGTTGCTAAATCACTTTTATTTCAATAACCGTTCAAGATATTCAACCGTTCTTCTAGACAAAAATATTTTTAAAATCTTCCTCTACAATTTTTGTTTATAAAATATTCCTGAATTATCTGTCACAATACAAAATAATCGTATACTTAGTCTACTTTTTTCAACTTAATTTCAATGCTTTCGCACACTTATAATAAGATTTGATAAAAATTCTACTGTTTTTCAGTTACATTTTCACATCCCAAACTCAACAACATTATACGACTTTATCCCCAAAGAGATACTACCCAATGAATACGGAGGGCAAGCTGGCACTCTAAAAGAATTGAAACGTGAGTATTTCAAGCATTTTTCAATAGTTTCAAGTTATTATTACAAACCCAAAATCATCTATCTATAATATAATCAATGATGGAGAAATGTTTTTGTCCTCTAAAGCAAAACAAATAATGTTAAAATAAGTTGTTTTTCAAAGTGGGTATTTAATGTGGATTAGTATGTTTTATTTTGTATTTTTAGCCGGAACAATGCTTTGTAATAATATTATGTTGTGCGAAATAAATTAATATTTTTGAATTGAAAAAAAATTGAATTGATAGAATTGGCTTGTACACGTACGCGATAGGAAATACACGAATGACGTATAATCACGTCTCAACTACTCAACTGATTGCAATTTTGAATATGGATTCTTAATTTACAGAGGATGGCTATAAGCCTTTTTTAAAATTCTTCAAGATTTCAGTGCTCTTGCGGAGAGCAAGGAGGTTTTTACCTCCTAGTCTTCAATAATTTCAAGTTATTATTTCAAACCCAAAATCAGCCAATTTCACTGTCAACAACAAATCACAAGGAATCTTATGTTGACAGTGCCAAATATTATATTGATTTTATTTATAAACTCAAGTTACAATATTTATATTGTATACTTTTGTAATTATATTGTAAAAATATGTATTTGTGATTTTTGGCAATAAATTTTGGCAATTCAGTTCAATGTGTCATAACAATGAATAGCCTACAGTCTTCTTCTAGGAAACATTTTAATACCTACTGAATCTTGAGTCAAAATTGATTCTTCTAGAATTTGATTCAATACCAATCTATTTGGTATTAAAAATAGGATTTATCTATCAATCTATATCATTCCTATCTATTCCTATATCCCAGGATTTATCTATTCCTATATCAATCTATAAGACTTCCTAACTCCTCCTAATAGATTTTTTTTTACATTTCATTTCAATCCATTATGATATTGTAATTTTTTATCCAAGGAATAAAAATAATAATCTATTTCAAATTTCATCTACTTACTACCTTTTTGTTTCTTATAATATAGTTAGTTTATAATATAATATTAGTTTTATTAGTTATAAGCTGAAAATCAGTGACACTACACTCATCTAGAATCTTTATATTTTGATTAATTCCAATCAAGTTTTTGTATTAATGTTTCTGTAATGTTATTGTTTTTTTTAGTTATAATCTGAAATCTAGAGACGAGTGATGCTACATTAGAATCTTTTTGATCAACTCTAACCAAGATTATGTTAATTTTATGTAACGGGATTGTTTTTAAGTTATAAATCTTTAACTTTTAATTGACCGAGCGAAGTGAGGTCTAAGATTCAAGTCGACGGTTTGGCATTTCTCTTAATGTTTAAATGTTTATGAGTTGCGCATTTACGGCGAAACGCGGTAATAGATTTTCATGAAATTTGACAGGTATGTTCCTTTTTTAATTGCTCGTCAAAGTATATACAAGGTTTTTGAAAATTTTGCATTCCAAGGATAATATAAAAGGAAAAAGGAGCATTATTCATACGCCAATATTAGAGTAAAAATCTGGTGTGGCGCATCACACAACTTTCCTTGCCGTTATGAAAATTGATCACCTGACGCTAGTGTTCCCGCGCATCTCAAGTCTACTATTCAAAGATTTGAGCCAGCTGGTGACAGGGCAATAACGCTGAATACACACGAGGTGTGCTATCTCTTCGTAGTGAATGATTTAATAGAGCCAACACTTGCCAACAGTTTGCAATTTAATAATCACATTTTCTCGAATTTCAAGCTTAGTTCCAATTTTAGATGAAAATGTTACTGGACATTAATCGCAGAAATGTTCATGCTCTATCTTTTCCACTTGGAATTTTTTGTTTAAATTGTATCTGAAGCCCGATAATTGAGAATCGAAAATCAAACTTTGCATAGATGGGGCGGAGCTCCTGAAATTTTTACAGATATGGGACTTGTGGCAGTTGATAGAGCTTATCGATGACTATTCCAGGTATAACTTAAATCGAAATCGTTGGAGCCATTTTCGAGAAAATCGCGAAAACCCCTGTTTTTGACAACATTTTCGCCATTTTAGCCGCCATCTTGAATCACATTTGATCGAAATTGTTCGTGTCGGATCCTTATATTGTAAGGGCCTTACGTTCCAAATTTCAAGTCATTCCGTTAATTGGAAGATGAGATATCGTGTACACAGACGCACATACATACAGACCAAAACCCACTTTTTTGGACTCAGGGGACCTTGAAACGTATAGAAATTTAGAAATTGGGGTACCTTAATTTTTTTTTCGGAAAGCAATACTTTCCTTACCTATGGTAATAGGGCAAGGAAAGTAAACATCGAACTATAGAATTATTCATCATAAATCAGCTGACAAGTGATTACACAGATGTGTGGAGAAGCCAGTCTATTGCTGTATTTCCAGGTCTATAGTTTCAATCAGGTACTTGTGGATGAGAATATTGCGTGAGGTCTACTGTTCACAGAACTACTAGTATACAAAATATTGTTAATGCCCAATACAGGAATACTTCCAGGGCATTCAGTGTTTCTGATTAAATTGTATTGATTAACTCATGGAAAATTGTAGTATATTTTTTCAAAAAGTTAGCCTGTAAGCTGAAAACCAGAGACGAGTGACGTCTACAAAACTCTGTAATTAACTCCAATGACACAATGATTTTCAAGTTATTTTCTGTGTCTATTTTTGCAGAGATCTGGGTGAATAAAGTGATATCCGAACGCGAGTGGCTGATTTCGAATCCCTGGCACGCTGATGAGAGTAAGAGGGCAGCTCGACGAAATAATGAAGACAAAGTTATGGAAGGTTCTTTCCGATCATTATCCATCGATTGACGACGGAAAAACTCAGAAAATTCGATTAAAATTCAAAGAAAATTATGTAGATATGATGAATTCTCAAACAAGCTTGACATCTGTATCATATGATATCATCCTATATTTTATTATATCATCCTATATTATCTCTAATGATTGATACAATAAGTATATCATCAAAATGATAGGGAGAGAAGAAATAGGGTAACCTTGTGCTATTCCTCTTCCAAATTTAGATAAGGTTACACATATTATATCATGACTGTATCTATCATCTATATCTACCACCAGAGAATCCTGGTTTTCCATTTATGAACTATAGTGAGGTCCACGTTATAATGACAGTATTTGATCAAATTTGGTTTTGCTATCCTTGTCTATCTTTCGACAAAGCCGGTGGTACTATTCTTTTCTAGGTCCACAACGGTGCCAATTATGTTTTTGACAGTGTAGAAATATGATTAATTAATGCAGAGAATCGGCATCGCTATTCTTCTATCTTTATTCACTGTCATTATAACGTGGACCTCACTATAGAATTAGATTCGGAAATTGTATAAAAATGGAGAGGCAATGTGGATAATATAGATTTCCATCCAAGCTTGAAATCTGTATCATATCCTAACCATAAAATCCTAAAATTTCACTTGTCAAGTAATTTGAAAGTAACTTTTGAAGGTTGAAAATTAATAGAAAAACAAATCATTTTAAAATAGGCTACTTTCAATAGAAGTATAGTACCATAGCCACCTCTAATACAAGGCCCCGGCCGGCCTACGATATTGCAACGACGCAGTGTAGGCCTAGAATCTAATACATGATTGGTGAAAAAGATCAGCTGGTATTTTTTTAAATCTTTTTCACCAATCATGTATTAGATGCTAGGCCTACACTGCGACGTTGCAATATCGTAGGCCGGGGCCTTGTATTAGAGGTGGCTATGATAGTAGGCGTCCCGTCTAGCTTTGCCTCCGTGACTTCAAAGCTGCATATATAGGCAAGGTATGGTTCGCGGGGAGATATTTCTACTTTTTAAAAAACATACGCTCCAGAGTACCTAGATACCTAAATGGAGGAAGCTCTCTACAGATGTTCGATGTTTTTGAACAGGTAGTATTGTAGTCTTGTTGCCCTCCGCTGATAGGCAAAGCTAAAGGATCCGGACTGCAGTTTTTCTTCATTATCAAGAGAGGTTTAGAAATATGTTTCTAGTTTCCTGTTGCAACTCATTTCATATTATTCCATGAATAAATGAACAAATGAATGAGTTATTATTAAATGTAGATCTGTTGACATATCATCAGGAATTTCAGAAACAAACAAGTTCACACGAAGAAATTTCTATATTCACATTTCAAAAGCTGTGTTTCTACAACATATTGAGTTAAAATTACAGCAACATCTACAGGCAACTACATTGTTAAAACATTACATCAACAAATTGTACACATTTTATACACTTTCTATAATAATTACTGTTCTAACTGAACAAAAAACGTTGGAAGCTACCCAGATGACAAGAACTATAGGAACATGCACTAGATACTAAATTTTACAACAATCTATTAACTGTAAAACTACAATAAAATAGACTGACCAATTAAATGAACACATTGACGATTGATGAAATATAATTGAGATTACATAATATTTGATCTATACGAATCCTCTTTTTTGTGCCGTGAAGTAATGACAAAAGTAATCACTGAAATGATTTTATTTCTGATCAACAAAAAACATTCGAGTAATAATAATTTTTTTTTATACATTGATAGATAAAATACCATTCTTAACTATGAATGATTGGGGAAGGAACAACAGGCTTAAAGCCCAAAACTGTCCCTTTCCCAAATTTGGACAGAAATTGTCCAAAAATAATCTATGAACCTTGAAAATGCCAGGGTTATCTATGTAATATCAACCAATTGTACTAGCACAATGTATTTAAACCTTGGGGAGAAGGATAGCTGACTAGTAAATTCATATTCAACATTTTCCAATCTTTGTGGGGAGTATGTCTTATAAGATGAGCGTGGACCCAGGCTACAAATAGAGCTGCTCATGATACACACACCTAGTGTATCAAACACAAATTATAATAACAGTTTGCAACTTTTTGATATCATGGAGAGAGGTCAAAACTATACATTAAACAAGAAAACATATCTCTAATCTCAAGGGATTGAGAAGTTCCTAAAATTGTTATAAGATAGATCTCAGCTACAATATAGAAGCATATTTGATACAGAGCTGTCAATGAATCATAACATATATATGATATAAATATGTCATAACTGCATTCATTTGATGATAAATAAGTTGCCAAGTACATAAATGTTGAATTACAACAATGGTACAGTAAGTTATTCTAATATATAACAAGTTATGAATGAATTAATAGGGGTGGCTAAATAGCACCCAAGAACCTTAAATAGAACCTTCTCAATTCAAATTATCCTTATGAATGACACAAAATATTTACTATCATAATATTGTAACATAGAGAAAGCATAGATTGTAGTAAGAAGTACAACCAAGGTTCTCAATACAGAATGGCCCAATTACACCCAGGCTACACACAGAACTGCACATGATACAAAAGTCGTCGATACTGTATCATTAGGTCTACGTGTATCTCCATCTCATGTAAGCTACCTTCATACGGTCCCAAATGTTCTCCCAGTTGTCCATAGCAGGTCTCACATCCAAAATGGCGAATCGATGATTTTCATCGACATTTCCACCATCATAGTAATCGATAACATAGCGCACATCTTTGCCGCAACGGTCCACAATCCAGTCGTGTCTGTCGAAAGGAAGCTCGTAACTGTAACAAGATACGTAAGGAATTAGAAGATACTCAAGAGAGGAAAGATACACAGAAAATGATAAAGATAGAATCATAGAGAGAAAATAACATAAAAAGATATCCCATGGTATAGGTCGTTCAACTTCCAAACTTAAAGCCAATTTTTTGTCAGCTCAAGCTGATTACTGTCGACTACTGTCTATTACTATTTTGTTGGGGTGAGAGTGTAAGAACGGCACAGTATGAGAGACTACCAGCATCACATAGCTTCACGAAAAAGAACTACTAGGACTATCGGCTTGCGCTTGAGTTAACAGTGAAATTTGGAACAGAAACGCCCTTTACCATGTAAAGGTACCATGATATCTTCTTATGCTATATTTTATCTATGATGGAATATACACTGGTTCTAGAAGGGCATGGAAAAAGATTGAGAAATAGAAATATCCTCACCATGTTTAGATGTATGCCAGAAATTTGAATTGATGTTAATGTTCAACTGTGCTAACTGTTGTAGAACTTCTTGGACATGCAATTGAAAAATGTATATGTTTAAACGGCAAGCAACACATTTTATTCTTACAATAAACACCATTGAAGTTATCGGGAGAGGAAAAATGAAAATAGCATTCTCTCTACAGCCACACAGCTTGAATTGAAAGAGCTATAATATACAACTGACTTCAAGTAACAGTAAAATTTGATGTCCCATTTCAAGAGATACATTCCTGGACACTCAACTTGATCCCTGAACCTTTATATCGTAGATTTCACTCACTATAATGAAGAAGCTAATCCACCTACTGTATCTAATCTATCTGGATTACTCTAATTACTCTATCAATTTTTTTCACAAATGTAATGTTCTCGTATTGTAAAAAGTAAGGGAATATTGACGAATTCTCACCCCATAAGCTGACGAATCCTGGCTCGAGGTGAGTAGTCTTTAGCCTTGCCACCAAAACTCTTCAATTTCGGGTTCATACACTCTTGGGCATGTAGTGCTTCCCACTTCAACACCTAAAAATAAATCATAAACTTAATTAATATATATTTGAAATCGAGCATTAGTTAAACATTATACCCACATAATTTGAAAAAATATACAAAGAAATTTAAGAGAGTTTTTGATTTTTCCTTTCTTATAACATGAGACTGTTTTATCAATAATTCTGTCATTTACATGAAATTTCAAGAGAAATAAGGTAGGTAATAGTTTTAGTAATGTTCCCTTCTAAACACATGTTATTATATAAAACTCTGTTATGTGTATACATAATGTTATTATATGAGATGACTGACAACTCTCTTATTCAACAGTTCATTAATACTAGCAGTTCTGTAAACAGTAGACCTCACGCAGTATTCTCATCCAAAAGTACCTGATTGAAACTATAGACCTTATGGAAATACAGCAATAGACTGGCTTCTCCACACATCTGTGTAATCACTTGTCAGCTGATTTATGATGAATAATTCTATAGTCTGATTTTTACTCTAATATTGGCGTATGAAGGAGGCTCCTTTTTCCTTTTATATTATCCTTGAAATGCAAAATTTCCAAAAACCTTGTATATACGTCGAAGCGCAATTGAAAAAGGAACATACCTGTCAAATTTCATGAAAATCTATTACCGCGTTTCGCCGTAAATGCGCAACATATAAACATGTGAGTTTGTGTTTCTTGAAAATTTCCAAATTTCTTAAATAACTCAATATTATTCGTTACAAGTGGTAATTGAGTGGAATATTTCTAATTAATTTATCAATTAAAGCCATCTAAATTTAAAATTTATAGTTTTAATGTTTATTTTGGACCAACATTTTATAAAAATTGTACACGTGAAATTCTAACCTTATCTTGGACTTTGCACCTATAAATTTGGAAGAAAAATAGCACAAGGACTACCTTATTATTTTATCTTTCAATGTTATTACAGTAGTGTTATTTGCATTGTAAATAAATAAATAAAAATATAAACATTCAAACATTTAGAGAAATGCCAAACCGTCGACTTGAATCGTAGACCTCACTTCGCTCGGTCAATAATAGTATAAGTAATAAGACCAATGTCTTTACTCACTCTTTAATGAAAATTACACAGAGATGATACTCTCTAAATGTATTTATTTTATTTATCTATTCACAATATGACAATTTCCACAGAGTCTAACAAGACCCATATTGGTACAACAACAAAAAATAGCATTGTATTAATTTGTAAATTCATTAATTTTATTTTAACAAGAAAACACAGATCAGGAGAGAAAAATTAAACATACCTTGTACCATTCCTCTCCCGAATTATTAATAAAAGTATCTGGAAAGAGAATTGAAATAAACGAAATTATTGGTAAATTTACCTCAAGCCAAGCCTGTTCATTATTAGCGTTATGGATGCGTATAATATCGGCCATATCTTTCGGTTTCAGATCATCATCCTTCCATCTCCATCCCTTTCTTAGCATGGCATTCCAGAACATCTACAAAGGAGATAAACAAATAGAGAAAAGAATAGAAAACAATAACTAAAAAAAAACAGTAAATTAGGACCGAAAGAAAGCATTTGATAGAGCTTTTAAACCGTGAAAATTTATACATTTTTATACTATACTGATATGAAGTTTGTAATAATTTTAGCATGAAACATATATTTCATTATATTGATCAAATGTCTGGTTGAAATATTGAATTTAGTTGGTTTAATGACTACTCTATATGCTTCCTCATCTGAGCTTACACCTTCAACCTATCTCAAATCTTAGACCAGTTATAGAATAGACAATAGACACACTGGGAAGTCTAGCCTCTGAAGCCAACATCTACTGCCATATCTCCAAATCATGACGTCATCATCGGATAGAAAACTTTCAGATTGTGTCTATTTCAGAAGGATGTAAATTATTATTCATTAAAATGGTAAACTCCAGCTGCGCTCCCGCTGGAATAGACACAATCTGCTATGGAAAACAATGTAAACAAACTCTACAGAAAAGTTTTCTATCTGATGCTGACGTCACGATATGGTGATATGGCAGTAGATGTTGGCTTCATCGACTTTCAGTATGAATATACAATAGGCCGTGTCTATTCTATAACTGGTCTAAGTCTCAAATGTAAGTTTTTAAAATAGAGATGTTTCCCATGTTATTTAAATGGAGTTACTTTTACGCTCTAGGGAGTTTTTCTGTTTTTTCCTACCGAGAGCGAAAAAGTGACACTTTAGTATTATGTTTCAGGGAGTAAAGTAGGCTCTTTAGACAGTAGGTGAAGGAAAAATATTATTTATAAATTATAACATTGTTGTGATGAAGATAAAGTGTTTCTCTGTAGTCTAGAAGATTAACTAGTAATCAGAGAGATATTACTTTTAACATGAAGAGGGAAACCAGTTTCACGTTGCACAGTTGGTAGCATGGACAGAGTGAGTGTAGAGTGGAGTATTGGAGGCATGCTCGATGCTGTTAGGTAGTACCAGTCATTAGTGAAACAAAGAGTATCCACCATCTCTGTCTTCGAGGGAGAGCCGTGTTAAAAGTAATATCTCTCGGATTATAGTTCATTTTGGATATTGAAACAAAAATAATTAATTACCCTTTCATATCATGAAACACCTTTTACTTCTAACACAAAACTTTTTAGACTATATTGTATAAATCAAAATTTGGGGAAGGAACAGTTTTGGGCTGTATTTGTTGGTGCTTCCCCAATTTATTTATTTAGCCTATGGCAGATACAAAACAAATATATAGCTCATGAGTCTCAAATGCCTACATATACACTGTATGTTTCCAAATTCTTTGAGGCGTTGTGTAGTTTTCGGTCAGGAGGACATAAGTTTGTCCGACCGCCATTATTTGCTAGTCCAGGGGTCTCCAACCTTTTTTATCCAAGGGCCACATTGTTAATTCTTGGGAGGCTTAGAGGGCCAATAACAAGGATGTACGTGAATTTGACTTGTGGGGACACACACGACGGGGGATTTGGGGGGTGTAAAATTATTAATATCCATTAAAATAATAAAAAAACAAAGATATTTTCAAATTTCACTAAAAATTTATTAAAAACTTTAAAACAGAACCATGGTTTCACGTAGTTAACCAACGCATCATCAGCTGTACTGAGGAATGAGGATACAGAAACATTCTTAACCTAATCTTAGTAGTATAGAGCTCCTAAATAATTGGGTGGCAATAACTAAAGTAATCAAAGTAATGAATATTATACATGATATCAAAATATATACACCTTTGTAATTATTTTCTAGGTAAAATTAAATTTTCTTTTAGTGAAAGGGATAATTCTTTTTTTTTATGACCACTCTATACAGCTGGTCTGTTACTCTGTCTCTGACTTGGAGACTGTCTATCATGTCTTTGGTATTTGGTTTGAGTATCTATAGGCTATTTGAGAAAAAATTTACTTGAAAGGTTATATTTCAAACCTTTAAAAATCACAGCAAAATAAAGTTTAACACAAATTTCAATGATAAAAATGAGTTGAATTCCAATGTCCTAAATTCAATACAACAGTCCTATATTGGTTATATTATATTATGTACCAGAAAACCTTGAGAAAACCTTTCTCAAGCCAAATACCAAAGACATGATAGACAGTCTCCAAGTCAGAGACAGAGTAACAGACCAGCTGTATAGAGTGGTCATAAAAAAAAATAATTATCCCTTTTACTAAAAGAAAATTTAAATTTACCTAGAAAATAATTACAAAGGTGTATATATTTTGATATCATGTATAATATTCATTACTTTGATTACTTTAGTTATTGTCACCCGATTATTTAGGAGCTCTAGACTACTAAGATTAGGTTAAGGATGTTTCTGTATCCTCATTCCTCAGTACAGCTGATGATGCGTTGGTTAACTACGTGAAACCATGGTTCTGTTTTAAAGTTTTTAATAAATTTTTAGTGAAATTGACAATATCTTTGTTTTCTTATTATGGAGAGATTTCACAACATCATCATCAATTCTACTAATTTTATTCCATTAAAATAATATGAAAAGGAGTGGCTAGTAAGAAAAGAGCACTGAACTCACAGTTGTTGTCAAAAATGTGTATAAATATATATTTAAAAAAATCTGTTGCAATAACTCTCGGCGGGCCGGACAAATTTCATCCGCGGGCCGGATGTGGCCCGCGGGCCGTAGGTTGGAGAGCCCTGTGCTAGTCCATTTACCGTTACCCAATGTGCACCGTGGAGGCCAACTAGCGTTACACATGCTTCCTCTATCATTTTTATGAATTGTGTTCTGTGTATCAATGAATACTTTGAGAGCTAAAAAATAAATACTCATTATAATTTTAGTATAAATTTAATATTTGATGATAAGATCTAAAAATTTTTAACATACCTGTTGCGAAGGGTAGACCCAGAACCCTCCCTCTTCGCCAGCTTTTGGAATCGAAGACGTTTCTCTGTCTAGTGGCAGTGGAAAGGGTTGATCGGGGGCGGGCTGTTGGTTGGGAGGTGGCATCTGAAACAAACAAAATAGACAATTCATTTGAAAAACTAACAAAAATTGACAAGAATAATTCTGTAATCAAGACAAAATACATATGGAATAGAATAGAATAAATATAGTCCACTAATCTATCTGAGTAGTTGTGATGGTGTTACTGTGGTAGTTATCCATAATGAATAACTAGTAGTTCTGTGAACAGTAGACCTCACGCAGTATTCTCATCTACAAGTACCTGATTGAAACTATGGACCTTATGGAAATACAGCAATAGACTGGCTTCTCCACACATATGTGATTTTTACTCTAATATTGGCGTATGAAGGAGGATCCTCTTTCCTTTTATATTATCCTTGGAATGCAAAATTTCCAAAAACCGTAAAATGTATATACGTCGACGCGCAATTAAAAAAGGAACATACCTGTCAAATTTCATGAAAATCTATTACCGCGTTTCGCCGTAAATGCGCAACATATAAACATTTAAACATTAAGAGAAATGCCAAACCGTCGACTTGAATCTTAGACCTCACTTCACTCGGTCAACAATATCCTATAGTGAGGTCCACGTTATAATGGCAGAATTAACATTGGTTAACATTGGTAATTGGCTATTCGACAAAGCAGATAGCGCTAACCTTTTGTAGCACCACAACATTGCCAGATCGTTTTTCAACAATGTAGAAATATAATTAACAAACTATTCAATCTCAAGCATAAAATTTATTATTTAATCATTGAAAAATATATTTTCTAGACAAATAAGAAATAATCGATTATTTTGAACAACAACGAACAATCAATATTACATCAGATATCATCCATCCTCTATAGACCTAGCTCCGCAGTGCAGGCTGGATGCTTGTCTGACTCGGACTAGACGCTGAGACAGCAAATAATAGCAGCGTTGATGGGAATGCGAGCGGCCGCAGTAACATCTTCCACCCAGCAATGGTCGGCGTAGTTCCGCCTAGCAGACAGACGAAAGATCAATCCAGTCGGTTATTTGATCCCTCCAGCCAGGCTCAGCCAAGCAGCCGAGACAATAGAACAATGGAGTGACGGTCTTATTTGCGTTCATCAGCAGTTTTCTTTCTCACGATTATTTTGATTTTTGTGTGTCTATAATAACTCTAGTCACCAGTAAAAAGTTTCCAGAAACGTAGTGTACTACCATATTAATGACTTTTCATGATGATTTTTAATTATTTAAAAACATTGTTGACATTTTGAGCCTTCAGGCTAAACTTGGGGTCGCTGAGGAAGAATCTGCAATCAGAATTTCTCTATTACGAAAACTAACGAAAAAACCCATCTTCCGACAACCGTTAACAGTCATCCTGCAATGCGGCCGAAACACTTCCAAGCCAGACACCCATCTCAAATGACAACAACGCCAAGCTGTGAGAAACCATCCTGCACTGCGGCGCTAGGTTAGAAGTCAGTAGCAAGGAAGAGAATCGGCAAAGCTGTTCTACTATATTTCTCCACTGTCATTATAACGTGGACATCACTACAGTAATTTTATTCAGTTGTTCCGCTTTCTGGTTTAGGGTTGAAACAGTGGAATGGCGAAGGTTCAGTGGAAATAAAAGAAGAAGAAGAAGGAGGAGGGAGGAGAAGACAGGAGAAAAATAATAAAGAAATTCCATTCCGAACTACCAGAGAAAATAATTTAGGTATCAGAGACTATAAAATAGAATCCGTGAATGATATAAAAGTTCTTGGAGTGGTGATTGACTCTGACTTTTCTTGGAGACCTCACCAAGAATACCTCAAAAACAAACTGAACTCAGCAATTTTCGTA
Organism: Nilaparvata lugens; assembly: GCF_014356525.2. Taxonomy (NCBI): domain Eukaryota; kingdom Metazoa; phylum Arthropoda; class Insecta; order Hemiptera; family Delphacidae; genus Nilaparvata; species Nilaparvata lugens. The sequence continues at coordinate 9,208,544 of NC_052516.1, read as the reverse complement.
CTGAGAAATTTGAAAGCTATATTGGACTCCAGGGCTCTTAGAAGTGTTTATTTCGCACTGTTTCAATCACACCTGACCTACGGCATTATTTTTTGGGAAATTCAAGTTGCGTAGTTGAGGTGTTCAGAATGCAGAAGTGGGCATTGAGAGTGATGATAGGAGAATCAATTCGAACAAGTTGTCGCCCCTTTTCAAAAAACTTCAAATTCTCCCATTCCCAAGCCTATATATTTTCGAAACAATTTGCTTCATTAAGAAAAATCTACATGAATTTAATACAGGCGGAACATTCCATCAATACCCAACAAGATATAGGAACAACCTAAGAGACGACACACACCAGAAAACCATGTATGAGCGAGGTGTTAGGAGTTCTGGTATTCGTTTGTATAATTTATTGCCAGTTCATATAAAAGAAATGACTGGTACAAAATTCAGAGATCAATTAAAGAAGGAGCTGCTGTCCATATGCGCGTACTCAAATGAAGAGTTCAGAGAGTACTACGAGCGTCAAAATGGGGTTTAGAGAGAATAGAAAAAAAATGTATTGACTTTTCATGTACCTATTCATGTTCTAAACTACGAGCGTCGAGATAAGGTTTGGAGAGAAAAAAAATATATTGACTTATCATTTATGTATTTATGTTCTGTATTTTATTGACTTACGACATTGACAAGTCCAAATACCCCTTTTATAGGAGGTCAGTGGATGAAATAATAATAAATAAATAAAATAAGACAGGAGGATGAGGAAGATGATGAGGATGATGATGATGATGAGGATGATGATGATGATGATGATGAGGAGGAGGAGGAGGAGGAGGAAGAGGAGGGGAAGGAGAAGGAGAAGAAGAAGCACTGTGGAGAATAGTAGTTCATTAAAATTCATAATCAAATCCCTAACAGATTTTGAAACATCAGTTAATAAATTTGACAATTTATGAAAAAAATTAAGCAACTCACCATATTTCTTGGATCAACGTCTGTCATCTTATCGGCGCCCACTGGACATCCCCCGGCTGTTTGCTACAACAAAACAAAATATTCATTTTTAGAATAGATCACAAATCAAAAATAAGAGAATCGTGATGATAGAATATAGCCTAATGCAATCTAGAAGCCCCTTGATTGGAAACTTACTTTACGATATCCATACAACGGACACGATCTGTAACAATTGTATCCACTAGTGAAATTAATAAGCCTAGCACAATATACTACTGCTGTAGCACAATAGTGAGTTAGTGTCTATAGTGAGGTCCACGTTATAATGGCAGTGGAGAAAGATAGAAGAACAACGTTACCTATACTCTGTCTTGTCAATGCCTTCTATGGAGGGTAACTGATACCGGTTAATTGATGTAATATTAACTGTTCATCCTCGTTTAAAATAATAAATATTTTATCAAGCAAGAAATTATATTTTTCAATGATTTCATAATGAATTTTCAAGATCAAATTGCATATTTTGTTAATTAATTATATTTCTACATTGTTAAAAAGAAGATCTGGCAGCAGAACAAAGCGAGATAGAGATAACGCTATCAGCTTTGTTGAAGGATAGACTAGGATAGCAAACAATTACAATTTTTGCACATTTTTTTCTCTTTTTTTCCTACTTTATTCTCCAATACTTCCCTTTTCTTCTCCTCTTCACCCTTCATTCCTTACTTTTATAACCTTTACCTGCTTATTACATGGGAAACCATAGTTGGCTAGGTATTTTTCCTCCTTTTTCTTTTCAGCACACCCCACCATGAGGCCTGTTTTTCTATTTCATTGAAAATGTATTTTTGATTGTGATGTTTTGTGTATTGATTTTTCTAATGTATATTGTGATGATTTAAATAAAATTGAAAAATTGAAAATTGCTAATCAAACACTGCCATTATAACGTGGACCTTACTATAGTATAAGAGCATTGTAGAATAAACTCTTCTCATTTCACAAGGCTTCTACATTTCAATAGAAGTAACACAGCTATTTTTTTATTGCGGATGATGCATATATGAGCTTTCAGCTTGTGCGTGGGAAATGGGATGAGATAATCAAACATCTATGCCAGCCGGCGGGATTCGAACCCACGACCAGGTAGCGCTAGCAGAAAGAAGGGTACAATGCCGTACGGCGAGACCTATTACGCATTTTTACAGACAGTGTTTCCAGAGGAGTTGGCAGGGCAGGAAGCTCTCCGATTGACTGATTGGGTTGGCACCTGAAAGAACAACTAATATGGTTTCGCCCTGAGTCGTCTCGGCTAGCCTGGTCGACAAAAGCATACTTGGAATAACCTTGTTATGTTTTGAAGGGACGGATTCAAGGAGCCTAATGTTCAAAGAACCCCACACGTGAATCGAAGCTTATTGTGTGTCCCAAGTACGATAGTTGGGCAAACCAATACCTGTGTCCTTTACAAGATCAAGGAGTTTTTTCCCTATACTAACGTCGGGTCGCCGTCTAGGTATCACCCCGACTACTTGACACCTGATCATTTTGGCCATAGGCGACTACTTGTACCCTCGTAAAAATGTACGTAAATATTCACGCTGGCGTCAAGGTATCACCTTAACTACTTGTCACCTACAGAGCACCAGTTGGCACAACTTACACCCCCGCGGCGTAGGGAGGAGGGATCAAGCAATTTGTATTACTGGTTATGATGAAGAATAGAATTCTAAGCAGTTTTGGTCCAGTAACATTTTCCCGTCAAACGCACGGTTCGGGAAATATTCGCCGTCTTTGCTATTTTTAGGACACATTTTTTCGAGTTGGTTGAAAACAGAAGAAATGAGTAATAAGCCCTTTTGATGACTGAACCAGATGTAGAACACAATCCTAAACACATTTTGTTGAGTTATATTTTCCCGTCAGAAGAACCGTTTACGAGTAAATTGAGCCCAGCTTATTAATGAAACCGTTTTAGAGTTTATTGATTACTCAAGATTACAAATAACTTGTCACTAATGCTAGACAAATATTTTGAGGCTCTTTCAACATCTAGTCTGTTTCTATACTTATTCTTGATTGCACCATGGTTGAAAAGGCTCACTCACAAAGACATGATTTTGAAAATACAAAATTAGGAATATTAATGCCTTTTCATATAAAACTTGATAGTTTGGCTTCATTTTCCAACTTTCAATTGAAGAACCAGCCGGAATGGTGATTTCTTGTGGAGTGGAATCGAGGTGGTAGGTTGTCGTGACCGTAGAAGGCTACCTGTACCCTCGTAAAAATATACCATTGCCGTCAAGTTGTCACCCCGACTACTTGTCACCTACTGGACCAGAGTTGCCAACTAGTCATGACCGTAAACGACAACTTGACACCTCAAAACCTCGCGTCAGGGTGTCCCCCCGACTAGTTGTTACCTCCTTAGAAAGGAGACAAGAGGACGGGGATGGCTCACGTCAACTTGTACCCTAAAACCCGGTTTAAAAGGGGACAAGTAGTCGGGGTGGCACCTAGTCACGTTCCCCTAACGTCCCATCAATCACCTGGTTGCTTGCAGCCAAACAGAGCCCCTAGTCTCTCGCAATCCAGTATGATATGCTTGTCAGTCTCTTCACACTGATTACAAAGCCTATACATCTGGCTTTTATTTCTGAGTCCAATTGTATGTGGATGGAATATCCTTAATAACTATTAGTTTAGAGAGTGTCAATATATAGAAATATGGCAATATTTGTGAATACTTCAAAAATTGATGACATCACTAAAAATTTTGCATATATGGCTGACTCATCACTTACCGGAGGTGTTTTGAGCGGTCGATGCATGGGACACTCAGGTGGTATTTCGCCCGCATATGACGACATCATCTTGCTGGTATGTTGGTGCTTGCTGATTGGCGGGTGGCCCGGAGGCAGCTGACCTTGCCAGCTGGACTCTTCCGAGCCAACTGGCTTCACTATTTGGGCGGCAGCTATCTCGGCTGCTGTTACTGTATTGCCCATTCCTAGATTTCAAGATTTCAGTTCACCTGTGAAGTAACAAAAGAATTACTTATAACAAATTTAAAATAGTTCATTTAATAGCAAACTTACTGGTCAATTTTAAACTCTAAAGGTGAAATTCCTTGAAGTCGTCTTCAGACGCACTGCTTTAAGGCGTTTTGAGACGTGTGGTCAGGCCTCTTGAAACGCGTGGTTAGAGGCGTGTCGGCTAGAGCACATAACCTATAAATTCATAGATTGGATGACTCATTCGATATTTGTTTTATAAACTTCAAGGTGACAGATTAATCAGAAGAGTTGGCTACTATATTGCTTTTATGATTCATATCTGATGAATCATTGAATCTAATTAATTTGCATAGGCTATGTACTCTAGTCGTTGATGACTCTAACCACGCGTGTCAACACGCTTTCAATAAATTGCACCTTAAATTGACCATCTTTGAGGGTGTTATCAAACTATCATGAATGACGATCGTTGTACAAGTAAGCAACAAGTGAATTCACTCATTTTTAGTTGTTGAATGGTTGTGATAGTAGGATTTCTATATTATAAAGGTTTTGCAGCGAATCACTTATTTCTGAAATTTAGAAGCCTAATTGTGTGTAAAGATTGAACATTTAAAGTATAGATAGTCTGCCAGAGACCAAATTTGAATACTTTCAATAGTTTTGATACAATACAGACAAAAGTTGAATGTTGAAAAGATGCTTTATATTTTACAGTATTGTAATAGAAGTTTCATGAGAATATAAGAAAATTATTTGGGATTTTATTTATTTATTTATTTATTCAAGGTGATACACATACTATAATTAGGAAAGAAAAAAACAGGCAATTGCCCAAAACTTCTTCAGTTCCTGGATTTTCACATATTAAAAATAGTCCAAACAATTAGGTTAAGTTCAAATTTTGATTTCTGCCAAAGTTTCCGCACCATCCGAGGAAGATAACACAGATATAAAATTGATTTTGAATTACACAATGTTGATATAAAGCCGAAAAACAATAATCAATCCTAAATTCAATTAAATTAATTGAAATAAATTAAAAAATTTGAAGACAAAAATTAGACACTCACTTTCAGCTACTATTTTTCTATATGAATAGACTTGAAATAACTTACTGTTGTTAAGAAGATACAAATTAATTTAATATTCGAGCAGAAAAACAGTATTTTTCATCAATGACAGAAGATAACCTCAAAAAGGAGACAGGCATGGAGTTGTACCTACCTGAATATTTGTGCTCGTTGTTATGTATTTAAAACTGAAATTTATAAATAAAGAACCAAAAGAAAGTTTTATATATGTTTCAACTTCAATATATTTCTGTCATCAATAAAAAAGCTTCAAAAATCGATCGAATTACAGCATTTGCTTTGTAGATGCAATTGCAAAATAATGATCAATTCAAAATCAACAGCTGATATTTTTAGGTCTCAGCTCAGCTGTTTTTTTAATAACAATTTTTGGAAAATTTGAACAAAAGCATTATTGAAAAATAATGGAATGGAAATCATCGTTTAAAATAATGAATAGAGAATAAAATTGGATTTTTTTAATTTCACATAGTGAAAATGTTTTACAAACTAATTCAGATGGCATTGTCATCAAGAATCGAATGAGTTTCCAATTTCTGTCGGTGGCTGCGCTGCAATCGTAATTTTTCGTGGAAAATGTGCGTCTGTAAACATCTTTGTTGATAATCGTTTAATTATTTAATAATTTGATTGAATTATTACATTCTTATAAGTTAATAGTTTCTACTGAAAATGGTTAAACTCACTACTGAACTCATTCAACAATCTTATCAGTTCGTGAATCCAGTTCGAGATCGAGAACTAGATTTGAGAGGTGAGAGGTTATGGCATCATTTCAACTTAGCAAAGCTTTTAATTGTATTTTTTTATTTGAAAATATTACTATCTACCCATGAGTTTTTCAGTAAATGTTAGTCTTTCATTTTTATCATAAATATATTGAGTTGTCCATAAATTTACTGTAATTTGCCATAATTCCCTCTACATCTAACCTAACTTTTCATCTTTACTAATGTTTCCTTCATATTTCATGTTCTATTTCCACACCTTCAATAATATTTCAAATTTCATTTTGATATTTTAAAAAATAATATAATTCACTCACTAATTAGATAACAACCTACTTTGTTTCAGGATTCAAAATACCGGTTATCGAAAACTTGGGTGCAACTTTGGACCAGTTTGATACAATCGATCTATCCGATAATGATATTCGTAAACTGGATGGCTTTCCTGTACTGAAGCGCTTAAAAACAATTCTCCTGAATAACAACAGGATTGTGTAAGTAAACAATATCATTTCTTTACAAGTTTTATCATTATTAGCCTACTTGTGAGATCAGCGTTAGTCTGGTTACAGTGCTCGACCGACCGTCAGTGCGTACGTCAGTCGCGCTTGTCTTTACCATAGAGATTCCATGTATCCGTACAGAGCAGGACTGACGGCACGCACGCGCACGGTCAGGACCATACGTTTTATACAGCGTACGAATATCATCGGTCGAGCTCGTGCGGATCCGTTCCATCGGTCGACTGACGCGCTATTGAAACAAATAGTGAAATAGAATCTTTCAGAGCTGTACTGATCAGTAGCCCGATTGCAACATAACCAATGTGCTGACACCTCTGCCCGACAATCAGCTAATATTGAATTGAATAGCATCATGAATGAATTCAATTAATAGTGTCATATTTGAATTCAGAGTTTTTCAATACATTTCTTCAATCATTTCTAATTTTTTTATTGAAAAAATTATATATTATAATGAAATATTATATTATATTTGATCCGTAGCTTAAAGTGACTGCAAGTATTCCCAATGGTGATAGAAGCTCGAAAAAACTCTGAGATTCTGAGGTAGTTGAAAAATGTATCTTCATCCCAAGCAGTGATGTGTATAATGGTACTAAATTCTCTTTGAAATGCTCTTTGGGCGACCATCGGGTGAACTTTATATCTATGTCTTTTAATGCTCTGAATGTGTAAAACTGATTCATCGATGCGTACGGTCAGGATGGTACATACGCACTGACGGTCGGTCGAGCTCTGTAATCGGCCTTAATAAATAATAATTATTAACGTTATACATATTGTGTCAATTGTTATTTGAGCTTAATGTATTATGAGTAATCAACCAATGAATCTTGATGTTAATAATATCTAATTCTCTTTGACTAATCATTTACAGGAGGATAGCAGAAGGTTTGGAAACCAAGATTGCCAACCTTGAAACGTTGGTGTTGACCGGCAACAGTATAGCAGAGTTGGCAGACCTGGACCCCCTGGCTACCCTTCCTAACCTCAAATCGCTCAGTCTTCTCCATTGTCCAGTCAGCGGTAAATCTCACTACAGACTGTATGTCGCCTTCAAAATGCCACAACTGAAAGTGCTCGATTTCCGCAAAATTAGAGACAAGGTAACTAGATGTCGTTTTTGTAATTGGATTTCTCAGACTTAGTCGTTTCCTTGTTGTACTATCTAAACCACTTTTGTACAAGGAAGACAATTGGAATTTCCACCAAATAGAACTCTTCAAATGAACATTTCATTACAGATTACAAAAAAAATCAATACTTACTTGATACTGGAATTCTTCGTCGTTGGATGGAAAACCCACATAGACTGTGTTTAGGAATCGTGGGGCACCTCCCCTTAGACTCTGGAATGGCAGTGGATTAGTAAATCGAATACTGGAATTATGTCCAAATAGAATAAATTGTAATAACTCTCCAAATAAAATCTTTATAGTGTATCAAAAAAAAAAAAAATAATCATTGAGTCTTCAAGTGTTTATGAACTTTTAGTAGAATTGATAACAGAATCAGTTCATCACAATTATGAAAATGTTCCACAATATCATCAACATCTCTGATTTCAAGTTAGATCCATAATGATAGTAAGAACCCCGAAAATACCTTTCTGAAACAAATAGTCTCAAGAAAGTAATCTTAAAAGGCCCCTTTTATAATGTCATTCATTGTCAATGTGGATTAAATAAAAGCAAATTCCCGAAATGTGTTTAGAATAATATAGAAATTAACATACATTATTTTCCAAACATAAGTTACTTGTAAATTTGTTGTAAGAATAATATTGTTGGTCTCAAAATAATATATGTATTGGAAAATAGGAAATCAGATTCTGGAATGATAGAGTTATAATAATAATAATAATAATATCGAGTAATCTGACTGGCTCAGGTCTGGTGTCAGAGTTTTCAGGTCGCATCTGATCAAATTCAGGGTCTCTAACATGACCTAATGACTGTTTTTAGGCAGCCGGGACAGATAGTTAACGTGTCCATCCGAAATACGATGATTCTTTCACTTGGAGCTCTCTGTCTATTTTGTAGAGGAAAACACTATTCAATTTTATTCTTAATGTTGTGAGTGAAGAGATGAAATGCCACAGATGACCCAGAACCAGCTACAATAGATGTCCAATCAGTTATAAAAATCTCTAAGTTATAAAAGTTTGTTTAATGATTTTGGCAATAAATATTTCTTTCTTTCTTTCTTTTCTCTCTGTAGAAATAATTGTAGTTATTTTGACTATATTGTCTCACAGCAGCAGCACTTTGATCCTCACATACTTTATCCTCTTTAAGCACTATAATTTCCATTACAAGTAAGTGATTGATGATCAGCAATGCAGAGATCCTTAACATCAAAACTCAGTAAAACTCAGTAGAATGATTGGTTGTAACCCGTAAAAATATAATCAAGACAGGATGTTCCTCTTGTAGGAGAAAGTGAAGATGGATATAAATTGTAAGATTCCATCATATATTCAACGTTTTTTTTGCAGGAAATCTCTAGTAGTTAATTGTTGTTCTTACATATTTATTGGTAAACAATATATTAACGTTCATCTTAAAGCATTTTATCATGTTTTTTTTCAACAGGAACGGAATGAGGCGAAAGCGTTGTTCAAAAGTAAACAGGGCAAAGAATTGCAGAGAGAAATTTCGAAAAAATCGAAAACTTTTGTGCCTGGTGCAAAATTACCTGATGCCATTGTACAGAAACCAGTTGGTGAGTAATTAAAGATATATCTCCATAAAAAATAATTTAGTATTTCAAGTCCATAATGTGATTACAAAAAGCCACAAGGACACGTCAAACAATAACAATTAAAACAGAAAACATTTTACATTAAACTGACTCAGTCGAGTTTTCAAAACAAAAAGCAAATAATAAATCGTCATAACAAAAAAGTCAGAAATAACAACATAAAGAACTGAAAACACAGTTTAATTATCCACATAATTTCGCTATCAAATTATTTTAGTCACATCCAAATTTATGTGGATAATATGTGGATGTGACAAGATTAAAACTGTGTTTTCTCAATTATGGAAAAATTCCACAATATCTATTCTCATTCAACAAATTTTATTAACATGAAAAACTTACTGATGGATTACAATGGGTTCTCCACCAGCAATCTTCTCAGCGCGCCCTGAAACTGCCTGGCCGGCAGATCTCTTGTTGGCATTGGATGCTTGTGTTCTTAATTATATAGAAAGTGGTTGACAATTTCTATTTTCTGTGTCCTCGTGATTCATTATTAGTCAATGTCTGTGCTTTGTCTTGTAAGAATTCCATTTCATGTCGTTCTTGCTTCATTCCAGTGATAATGAATCCATTAAATGATCGGCTCATTGAAGGTTATTGAATAATAATATTATCAAATGTAAATCCAAATTAAATTCTGTGATGAAGTATTTTAATAAGGCTACTTGAACTGTTTAATTAAATTAATTCAAAATTTATAGTTTTTGAATGATTATTAAGTTACTGTTCTAGATTTTTTTGTTTTTAGACTCTAATAGTATCTATGTGATTCAAAATTTGCTCGTTTATCTGAGTATTGAAGAGCGTAAATTGTATTTTGAAAAGTGAAAGTGAAATTTAACCAACATTTTGATTTGGACAGTATAGTATAAATTGGAAATGGGACAGTTTTGGGCATGAGCCTGTTGTGCCTTTCCTCTTTTTAAGTATTTGTGCACAATGTAATTATCAACGAAATCATCAGTGGGTCCCCTCTTCATATAAATACTTATTTATAACCAGTTTCAGCACTTATGCCATTTCCAAGTGTCAAAACCAAGTATCAGATTTTGATACTTGAAAAGGCATGAGTGCTGAAAATAGGTGTGCTTATATAGAAAAGTATAAAGAGTGTAAGCATAGAGAAAAGACAGCATAAGAAGATATCCCATGGTATAGGGTGTTTATGTCTTATCTTTTTGTGTTATCTCAAGCCGATAGTCCAAGTAGTTCTTTCTCATAAAGCTATGTGACGCTGGCAGTCTGTCATATTGTGCCGTTCATACAATCTCACCCGTCCAAAACAGTAAAAATCTACAATAATCGACAGTAATCAGCTTGAGATAACAGTAAAAGTTGCGACATAAAGGCCCTATACCATGGGATATCTACTTACGCTATTGTTTCTCTATGGTGTAAGTCTACTAGTGATTTCTATACTATGGATTTCTATACTATGGCCCTATACCATGGGATATCTACTTACGCTATTGTTTCTCTATGGTGTAAGCCTACTAGTGATTTCTATACTATGGATTTCTATACTATGGCCCTATACCATGGGATATCTACTTACGCTATTGTTTCTCTATGGTGTAAGCCTACTAGTGATTTCTATACTATGGATTCTATACTATGGCCCTATACCATGGGATATCTACTTACGCTATTGTTTCTCTATGGTGTAAGCCTACTAGTGATTTCTATACTATGGATTTCTATACTATGGCCCTATACCATGGGATATCTACTTACGCTATTGTTTCTCTATGGTGTAAGCCTACTAGTGATTTCTATACTAGTTAAATTTTTTGAATTGAATTGAACAAATGCAATTTCTCATTTATTTCTACTTGTAGATTGCTTTTCAGATTTTCCTTGTTTAACACATTTCTGTTGAGTTGAAGGTTGATGTATTAATTTGCTTTTCTCTTTTAATACAGGACCATCTCCTGAGGAACTATGGAAGATCAGGGACGCCATCTCAAAGGCCTCATCTCTCGAAGAAGTGGAGCGACTCAGTCGGTTGCTGCAGGCTGGCCAAATTCCCGGAGCGAATAGACCGAAAAAAGGTAGGGCTGCCAACCTCACATTTAATCATTGAAAAAAATATTTTCTTGATAGTAAGATTTATTTGATTATTTAAAAAAGAAAACATGATATACCGGTATCAGCTATACTTTTTAGAAGCCAGTGAAAAGACAGAGAATTGGCAACGGTGTTCTCCTATAATTCTCCACTGCTATTATAACGTAGACCTCACTATAGTTCAACTGTTAAACTAAAAAAGATACTCTACTCTAGAGTGAGTCTCACTTCAAACTGTCTGGATTTCTTATGATTGACAGAAATGCTTCCCTTTCAACGCTTGGGCATGTGGAGAGAATCTTCATGTAAACAATGAATACATTATTGAAAATGATAGAGAAAAATCTATTTGAATTGAATTTATTGATTCTTTAATAATAATAATTATTGATTCATACAATATATAAGTACATCATTTTGATGATAGGGAGAGAAAAATAAGGTAACCTTGTGCTATTCCTCTGCCATATTTAGATAAGGTCACACATAGTCCGAAATAAGTTAAGTCTTGTAGCTCTCACTGTAGGTAATTTACCATACAATTGACGGCTCATCACTAGAATGCCGCTGGATTGAAGACAGTAACAATGTTGGTACGCAAGCGAAACTTCAAAAATATTTTCGAAATAGAATTAGTTACTTATAGAATGAATAATCCAATCCAATAATTTAATTATACAGAAGAGGCCTCATATTTCATTTTCCCTTCACATTTTTACAATATCTTCTACAAATATGTTTAATAATTTCTTGTAATCATATTCAATATTTATGATTATGTATTTATAGTTATAGTAAAATATTTGACCGAGCGAAGTGAGGTCTAAGATTCAAGTCGACGGTTTGGCATTTGTCTTAATGTTTAAATGTTTATATGTTGCGTATTTACGGCGAAACGCGGTAATAGATTTTCTTGAAATTTGACAGGTATGTTCCTTTTTAAATTGCGCGTCGACGTATATATAAGGTTTTTGGAAATTTTGCATTTCAAGGATAATATAAAAGGAAAAAGGAGCCTCCTTCATACGTCAATAATAGAGTGAAAATCAGACTATAGAATTATTCATAAATCAGCTGTCGAGTTGACTAAATTGCATGCCATGATGCATGCAATTCAATATCTCACTGTAACTTGGTAAAAAATTAGCAGCTGTGTAGACTATAAATTGCATGCCTCATTGAATGCATTTTTTATTCACTATTAAATAGGATGCAAAGAATTTATAACAGCTCGACTGGGCGCCTAGATGTCTTCTGGTTTTCTCGCGCTAAATTCCGGATAGCCTTATATGATAATTAAATCTTGTGTAAACATGATCTGATCAAATAAATAGTTAGTGTATCAGTGTGGATGTGTTTATGGTTTGGTACGTCGTTATAACTGCGCGAGGTCTACTTTTCACAGAACTACTAGTTGTATCTGTGACGAGTCTTTCTGATTTCTCTTTCTATGTTTTCAGCACTGAACGGTAACCACCAAGAAGAGGAAGAGGAAGAAGAAGAAGAGGAGGAGGAAGATGTAGAGAGACAACAAGAACAGATTGCGGAAGAAGTGGAAATGAGAGAGGAGCAAGAAGTAGAAGAAGAACCCATGGAAACATAAAAATGGAGATAAATTAACGTATTTCTCTTGCCTTTTTCCCATGGAGTTTAATGATATTGAGCTATGTGTACATATAGAGACATTTTTCAGTGCATCAGTCTATGGTTTAGTAGATTTCAAATAATTTGGCAGCAGTCAGGTTTAGTTATAGCATGAACGTCTATTCTCTGCAAACTGCCAAATTAATATGAGTCCTACTAAACAGGTTCTGTTAGGTTTACAGCCTCTTGATAAGTGACGTATTTATTTGAAAATTTCCAAGATTTTTTAGGGGGTTTGGTATGATTTGAAGTATTTCCTCAGGTATTAGGCCAGTTTTTATCAAGTTTAACGAGGTTCACTTGGATAATTTATTTTTCGAAGTCAAACTATCGTTAGGTACCTCTGTAGATGAGGAGTTCTATTTGAACTCATCACATTTTTAGAAAGCTCTTGAATAGAATAGAATAGGAAAACGTTGATTGAACCAAAACAATCTACATTGAGCAAACCTTCAGGTTTCGAAGAGTCATTTCACTGCAATAGTTACATTTTCCCAATTTTAAAATCCTTGAGACCGAGTTATTCTATTCCCCTCAATTCTATAAATTAAGAAAAATTAGATTTCAGATTAATAGGTTCAGCCCCGGTTGCAAAAAACCTGTTAAATTTTAATAGTATTTAAATATTCTACTAGAACTAATCAGAGAAGACTTGTTTTCAGAAAAGCCTACTCTTATTAGTTTTCGTAGCATTTAATCATGATTAAAATTTAACAGGATTTTGTACAACCAGGCCTCAGTATTTAATCGATTCAAATTGAAGTTTCGTCTAGACTTGAATATTAATTGCAATAGACTGCTTTCCTAGTGAGCAATCTACACTTTTCTCATTCTAGCCTAGACCATCTCTAAAGATCCTAGATTCTCTGTTAACTCTAAATATAAAAGTATAGATTTAATCTTACTCCATAGTATCAGCTCTAGGATAATTGATAGAGTAATTGATAAATCATTAGACAATTGATAAATATCTTTAATTCAATTTTAGTTTTGTTCCAGTACACTTTAGTGTCCCTAGATTGATCTAGAAACTATACGTTTTTGAAGAGTTCTGATTGAACTAGCTCTAGTATATTTTAGTGCAGCTAGAGTATAAATTTGACTACAAATTATCTTGAAGCAATAATTTTTTCAAATTAAATTTTAAACCCTTTTACAAAAGATTTCAAAGGATATAATAGCATTATTCAAAATTATGGGACTATTTTCATACTAGATTGGATGTGTTATGAATTTAATTAGATTCTGTTAGATAATAATATCGAGTACCTGGCTGGCTCAGGTCTGGTGTGAGTTTTCAGGTTCTGATCAATTTCAGGGCCTCTGACATGACCGAACGACTGCTTTTCAGGCAGCCGCGGCCGACGAGTTAACGTGTCCAACTGAAACACATTAAACTAGATAAAATCTCAGGGATTGAGAAGAATATTCATTGTTTTGAAAACTAATACTAATTTTATATTTCTATCTTCTATTGTCATACTGTATCTGTATTCATTGATTCCAAATTTTCAAAACTGTATCAAAGTTATTAATACGATAAGAACATTACTACTTTCAATAATAATTATTCTTCAAAATCAAATGTTTGCTTAATTTTATTTATAGGATTTGGATCTAAAGATTCTTTCAAGTATTTTTTATTTTATCAGTTGTTAATATGTATAAATCCTGACAACTGCACCTAAATTCTTTTTTCCAGTAAAACTGTTTTGCAAAAGTAAACTTCTTTAATACCAACTTGCAGACCTCTCTCTGTTATGAGAGCCTGTTCAAGTTACTATTTGAATTTGTATAGGTATTATTTCTGTATTTTTTCTCTCTAAATTCTAAATTTATTGTCAAATTGTCAATCAACAGTTGTTTTATTTTCTTCAATCATACCAATGTCTGTAAGTAGAAGTTTATATATTTTTCAAATTTTTCTTTTATACATATTTAATTGCCATGAAATAAAAAGGTTGAGAAGCGAAACACTAGTTTTATTATTGTAGTTTAATTACATCATTTATTGCCTTCTCGTTGTTTCTAATTTTGTCAGTTGTTTTAGTCTGTTTCAGAGAAGTTGGGGAGAGCCTTGGTGTTCCAAAACAACTTTAGTTTTATTCGAAACAACTTTGTTTTTTAATAAAAAATTCAATTTAATTGTTAGCAATTTCTAGTTAGAAGCTCTTTACAAGAAGATGTGTTATAAGGTGCGTACAGACTTAATTGTAACGAACACGCATATTTTACTTTTACTTTCCTTGCCCTATTACCATAGGTAAGGAAAGTATTCCGAAAAAAAATAAGGTACCCCAATTTCCAAATTTCTATACGTTTCAGGGTCCCCTGAGTCCAAAAAAGTAGTTTTTGGGTATTGGTCTGTATGTGTGTGTGTGTGTGTGTGTGTGTGTGTGTGTGTGTGTATTTGCGTCTGTGTACATGATATATCGTCTCCCAATTAACGGAATGTCTTAAAATTTGGATCTCAAGGTCCTTACAATATAAGGATCCGACACGAACCATTTCGATCAAATACAATTCGAGATGAGGGCTAAAATGGCAAAAATGTTGTCAAAAACAGGGTTTTCGCGATTTTCTCGAAAACAGCTCCAACGATTTTGATAAAATTTATACCTAAAAAAAGTCATTGATAAGCTCTATCAACTGCCACAAGTCCCTTATCTGTAAAAATTGCAGGAGCTCCGCCCCATCTATGCAAAGTTTGATTTTAGATTCTTGATTATCAGGCTTCAGATACAATTTAAACAAAAAATTTCAAGTGGAAAAGATTGAGCATAAAAATCTCTACAATTAATGTTCAGTAACATTTTCACCTTAAATTGAAAATAAGCTCGAAGTTCGAGAAAATAAGATTATTAAATTGCAAACTGTTGGCAACTGTTGATTCTATTAAATCATTCACTATGAAGAGATAGAAGACTTCGTGTGTCTCCAGCGTTATTGTCCTGGCTTAGATATTTGAATAGTAGACTTGAGATGCGCGTGAACACTAGCGTCAGTTGATGAATTTTCATAACGGCAAGGAAAGTTGTGAGAGTGCGCCACACCAGATTTTTATCAGGTGATGCTATGTTTATTTTATTATATCTGTATCTTACTGTTTCTGGACAATTACAGATATAATAAGAATAGATTCAACTGATGAGAAATTAAATATGCGTGTTCGTGGCACATCGTCTGTATGCACCTTTAGATGGATTGTTTCGCTTCCTGGTTTAGGATCAAAGGAACGGCGAAGGTAGAGTGCATTCGAGTAGGTAGCTGAGAGTGTTTAAAAATAATGTATTCAAATGTATCAGTACATACTGGAGCGGCGAAGGTAGGGTAGAAGGTAGAGGAGACATTTAGATACATGCTTTATTTAAGCATATACAGCTACCTTCTCACTCTACCTTGGCCGCTCCTCTGACCTTTGATGAAGATGATAACGCAACGCTATAGTGATAAAATGTTATTCACCTCATAAAGTCAGCACAGCATCTGATTATCATTGGTTTGTCACCTTATCTGTCTTTAGACAAAGCAGATAGCTCTATCCTTCTCCAACTCCGCACCGTTACTAAATGTTTGTTGGCTGTGAAGAAATATAATGAGCCTCCAGAATATTATTTAATCTCAATATTATTAAATCATGAACATATATTTTGCAGGTGATTATAACATATCTTTGTTATCAATAGCATGTACGTCTGTTAAATTCAACTGTGACTAACCGCTGATTCATTTAGACTCAACTCACACTTAGGCGTCTCGAGTCGAGAAGAGACTGCGACCCTAGTCTCTTCTCGACGCAGCATGTGTTTGTAAATGGTGAGGTCGCGGAGACTAGAATCAAACAGTCACCATTTGGAAACACATGCTGCATTGAGAAGAGACTAGAGTTGCAGTCTCTTCTCGACTTGAGTCGCGTAAGTGTGAGTTGAGCCTAAGACATCATCACTAATATTGATTCTGGTAGTAGCAATTAACTATTATCATAGAGAAGCAATAGCGCTAGTAGATATCCCATGGTATAGGGAATTTATGTCGCAACTTTTACTGTTATCTCAAGCCGATTACTGTCGATTATTTGCCATTTTTACTGTTTTGTTGGGGTGATAGTGTATGAACGGCACAATTTCAGAGACTACCACCGTCACACAGCTGCATAGGAAAGAACTACGTGAACTATCGGCTTGGTATAACAGTAAAAGTTGCGACATAAACGCCCTATACCATGGGATATCTACTTATGCTATCGTTTCTTAAATTTAAGAAACGTAATTGCACAATAAAGGAAGAGAATGAGTTTGTAATATAAACACTAGAACTCAAAATAAAACTATTGAACATGAGTTGCATTGAAATATTAAGTTGTTAATATTACAAACTCTTAGTTATTAAGAGAGGATGGAATTATACTAATTTCTATTCATAATGAAATTATTTTAAGGGTTTCCTCAGAAGAATTAATAATTGATCTGAGAATTTGAAACAAAAATGAAAATCCTCTATTGAAAAAACAGACCATTTTAAAAACACTACTGAGAGTACAAAATAAATTAATACAATTTGGACAATTTCCAATGAAGTACGGTATAATGTGTTCTATCTTGACAATGTTTATGAAATTTTCTAATATAACTCATTTTGTAATTTTTTCAGCGCTGAATTTTATAATCTGATCTACTAAAAACTAATTAAAATCAATTGTTTTTCAAATTTGTATCATTACTGTAACATATGATTTTTGAAGATTTTTGTCATCAATAAAGTTCTCTGGTCATAGCCAGAATTCTTGTCAATTTGCTGTTATTATTTCCCCTTTTTACTTTCCTTGTCCTATTACCATAGGTGAGGAAAGTATTGCTTTCCGATAAAAATTAAGGTACCCCAATTTTTAAATTTCTATATGTTTCAATGTCCCCTGAGTCCAAAAAAGTGGTTTTTGGGTATTGGTCTGTATGAGTGTATGTGCATCTGTGTACACGATATCTCATCTCCCAATTAACGGAATGACTTGAAATTTGGAACGTAAAGTTCTTACAATATAAGGATCCGACACGAACAATTTCGATCAAATGCAATTCAAGATGGCGGCTAAAATGGCAAAAATGTTGTCAAAACAGGGTCTTTCGCGATTTTCTCGAAAATGGCTCCAACGATTTTGATCAAATTTATACCTAGAATAGTCATTGATAAGCTCTATCAACTGCCACAAGTCCTATATCTGTAAAAATTTCAGGAGCTGCGCCCCATCCATGCAAAGATTGATTTTAGATTCTCAATTATCAGGCTTCAGATTCAATTTAAACAAAAAATCAAGTGGAAAATATTGAGCATGGTAATCTCTACTATTAATGTTTAGTAGCATTTTCACCTAAATTTGAAAATAAGCTCGAAATTAGAGAAAGTGTGATTATTCAATTGCAAAGTGTTGGCAACTGTTGATTCTATTAAAATCATTCACTATGAAGAGATAGCAGACCTCGTGAGTCTCCAGCGTTATTGACCTATCACCAGCTGGCTCAGATCTTTAAATAGTAGACTTGAGATGCGCGTGAACACTAGCGTCAGGTGATCAACTTTCATAACGGCAAGGAAAGTTGTAATAGTGCTCCACACCAGATTTTTCGAAAAAAATTGGTCAAGTTTTATGATTATTTCTATAAATTAATATAGTTCATGTGTTTGGATTTTTTTTCAAATCAAGTACTCTTGTGAAGCATTTAATACACATAGAGCTCGAGGTTCTATTATAATAATGATATTGTAGAAACAATACAAAAATTATTGCACTTTTTGTAGTTCCTTCCCAAAAAAAGGTAAAGAACTACAGTTCTGTAAAAAGAGTATAACTTATATTCACTGATCTAGTTCGTGAACGGCCAATCACCCTTCCAAATTCTATCCCAGTATGCAACAGCTCCACGTTCTACTTCAAGAAAAATCAACGTTTTGAAAGTGAGGTTAACATTTTATCTGTTGTACTGTTGATTGTTTTACAAAACTATAATATCTTCCTTTATGGAAATTTGATTATGTTTTACATAAAAGTGTCTGATCATAGATATAAATGTGAGCTTGATTTGAAATTATTCCTCAGGTGAGTAAAATCTTTTATATTTTCTGTTCATCTTGATTTTGAAACTTTTAAGTAGGCATACCCACGTGTTGGATGTTGTTAATTTTTATTTTATAAATATATATTTTAAAATTACTAATTAATGCTATTTTGCAACAAAATAAAAATACGTTGTTATGAAAAGTCTGAATAGTTTATTAAACAATTAGGCATATTTATTGTAAAACATGTTGTTTAGGTTAGAATTTAAAAGTTAACCATAGAAATTCGGTAAATATTATTGTTATAACAAAATTCAAACAACCCTAATAATTAAATTCTGCAATTACAGGAGTATATTTTAAATATAATATCTCTATTTTTTGATTTCAAAGTTTTGACAGTAAGACAACTATTTCAAGAGACTCTTCAAACATAATTATAGTAAAAAATAAACATAAATTCTGTAGAATTGATGAAACATTTTACAACTTGAGACCAGACAGTTTGCTAAGGTATGTTGTTCAAGATTCTAAGTTGAGCGTAAGAAGACAGTGTTGATGTAGGCTAAATGAGCTCTAGATTTATTAATATTTAATTCCATTATTTATATTCATCAATTAATTAATTTGAATATTAATTTAATTATTAATATTTATATTCATCAAAGAGTAGATTTGAAGGGAATAGAGGCTTGGATTAAGGAAAAGTATTTCTTTTCCCTGGGACCTGAATGGTGGTAATAATAGCCTATATATTTTTTAAAGCAACCTATTTTATTTTTTGTAATTCCTGAGACCTGAATGATTGTCATTTTTTATCTGTTTTATTTTTGTTTATCCTATTGGAAAATCTTTTTTTTCTCTTTCTCTTTCTCAAAATTCGTTAGCCTATCACACTTTTGTTTTTTGAAGTAGAGTATTTTTTTTATTGTCATCAACTCGATTTTGTTTTTAGTTTTTATTTTAAATCGGACTTTTTGCGACTCCCACCAGCGGTCAAAGTCTTTTGCTGGTGGTGCCTGAAACGATGTTTTGTTTTTACAAACAAAATAAGTTAATCATTAAATTACAATAGTTTTTGGCGTAACTGGAAAAAGAAGCCTTGAGCTCCAGCCACGAAATGGTGTTAAAAAAAATGTCAAGGGTGCAGAATTAAGTACCGTCTATAGAAGGCATTGACAAGACTAAGGCTCGGCAACGTTTTCTTTCTCCACTGCCATTATAACGTGGACCTCACTAAAGTAACTTAGGCTCAACTCACACTTACGCGACTCAGGTAGAGAAGAAACTCGACTCTAGTCGCGAGCATGTGTTTGCAAATGGTGACACTCAGACCAGTCGATTCTAGTCTCCGCGACTGTCACCATTTGAAAACACATGCTCTCGACTAGAGTCGAGTCTCTTCTCGACCTGAGTCGCGTAAGTGTGAGTTGAGCCATGCCGTGCCACTTTGATCAATTAAGCCTAAGGAAACAAAAATAGCCTACGTGGTACATATACAAGAGAAAAATTATGATATTGAAACAAATACCGTAAATATACTTGAAGAAATGTAGCCAACAAATTTTTAAATTGATATTTTCGTTGATAATTATAAATTTATTGCATATTCCAGGTATCTAAAACAAGGAACGGCTTTGTATTATATTATGGATTATGACTACTCCACGTAAGACTCGAGAAAAAGCACCTACTGTTCCTGGTTTCAATCAATGGAAAATATTTCCTCCGGGCCTGCGCTGTAAGAGCTTTAACGCTGCCTTGTATTATTCGAGTTTTTACGCCAGCCAATCTGATGAATACGACTCAGACGTTCCACAAGAGGAGAGAGTACCTTTGGTGACTAATGACGAGTGAGTATCTTGCTTTACCATCCATTTTACATATTTATGGCTTGGTAAGTGTTTTGGAAGGCACCTAGGCTCCAGCTGTCCCAAACAGGCTATTAGCTGGGTCCCGGCCAGTTGAGATGATAATATCATCTATATTATATCTATATATAATCATAATATCTATATTATAGATGTAGAAAATATACCGTTAGTTACTAATGACAAGTTAGTAACTTGCTTTTTCAACAATAATTGTTGCCAAATTGTGTGAAATTTCAATCTTTTCACGCAAGCCCATTTGACTGGATGTATTCAAATTGACAACTCTGCATCATCTGTGTGAATTGAATACATTCAGTCATATGGGCTTACATGAAAAGATCTCAATTTTACACAATTTGACAACAAGGATATTTTCTCTAAGGCTGGGGCCACACGAGCGCACAAAGTGTGTCCGTTGCAACTTACTTTTTGACCTCAGTTGTAGAAATACATAAAAGTGAATTGGTGACAACACACGAGGTACGTGCGTACCAAGTAACCGAAGTCGTAACGGACGGTGATTTTTGAACTGCGCAGAAATGCTACAACGCACGTAGAGACATGCAAAAGTTATTGCTTCGTCTGGTTCAATTGCGTAAAGCCAACTGACGTTGACGCACCACATACTCAACGCCCGTGTGGTGTCATTGGCGACAGCCGCAAAAAGTAACGGACGCACTATGTACGCTCGTGTGGCCCTAGCCTTAAGGTGCATTTTCGTTTTTGCGTAAATTTCTGTAGTCGACGACGGCAAGCATTGTTGACATTCATAATGTCCAAATTTCAAGTGTGCTAAAACAGCTGATCAAATAACTTTCCATTATTTTTCTTTATTATTCAAGAATCAAACATTTCTAATAATATCTTTAATACCTTCTGCTTCATCCATTACCCACATTAGTGGGATCGATGGCGTCATACAGTTCGATTTCAACATACACAATAACACAAAAACTATTTAGATGGCAGGTAAAACAGTGACCACTTTTTAAAATAAGTTCAGATCATCACTCATAAATTCATTTACGCTATAATATGATTTATCACAAAGCAGCTTCCTGACGGCTCTCTTGAAGGCGGCCTCATCCAACTGCCTCCTACCAGGAGGCAGCTTGTTGAAGAATTTCAGTGCAGAAACTCTATATCTGGCCTGTGAACGGTGGAGACGTCTCCTAGGGACATCCAGCAGCTCAAAGCGCCTGGTGTTGTGGTTGTGAACGTCATTTCGGGCAGCCAGAGTATGCTGTATCCTCTTGACATACATCAAGCACAGGAGGATGTAATGGCTGAAGACCGTCAGCACACCAAGGCGAGCAAAGATGGGCTTGCAGTGGGCAAGATGATCGCTGCCTGTTATAATTTATATAGCCCTCTTTTGCAGTCTCAGCACATCAGCAGCCCCCACTGAATGACCCCACAGAAGCAAGCCATAGAAATGTGGCAATGGAAGAGCGCGTGATACATCATTATCAGGTACTTCTCAGTCACCAGGCCCCTCATCTTGAGCAGCAGAAAGCAAATGCGGGAGAGTCGACTGGTTACTTGCTGTATATGACTGTTCCAGCTGAGTTTGCTGTCCAAGACAAACATATTGCCATTTAAAAGCGTAAAAAAGTATAAGCTCAACCGACCCCATTAAAACATAATTGAACATAATCTTTTAGGTTATTTAGACAGATTGAAATCCACCCAATCTGAGATTCTCTCCGTGTCGTGGTCGACGACGGCATTTACGCACAAAGGAATACCCAGCTTTAGGTGGGCCCTTCACTGGAACCGCTTTCGTCCGAACTAGCGTCGGCCGAAAACTACCGAACTCGTCCGAACGATCCCCCAACAAAGAAAGGAATAGATGCTCGTCCATTGCAACAGGTTCATACGGCCGTCTCCGGCCGATCAATTTCTCGATCCGAATTGATTGGGGTTTTCCGGCTCTATCCGGCCGAACTAACTGGTCGAGCTGAGACTAGTTGTTTCAACAATATAGAAATATAATTAATTAGCAAAATATTCAATCTCTATAAAAATTTATTATTTAATCAATAAAAAATATATTTTCTTAACGAATAAAATATGGTTGATTATCTTAAACAAGAATGAACAGTTAATATTACATCAGATATACCGGTATCAGCTATCCTCTATGGACGGCAGTTGCAAGGCGGAGAATCGGCAACGTCGTTCTCCTATCTTTCTCCACTGTCATTATAACGTGGACCTCACAATAAATATGTTGTTTCTCCTTTGAATGAATGGGTGGACGTTTTAATAAAATAGTAACATTATTAATTCATGATTTTTTTTGGTGTAGCCTATTATTCTAATGATTTGTGTATAATGGGATCAATAAACGAATGTGTGCATGTTTTCATAAGATAGTAGTAACATTATTTGTGATTTTCATTTAATGAATTGTATATTATTCTAAAGGTGCGTACAGATATACGCACCTCCAACACGCTCCGCAATCGCTTCACGCACGCTCCGCAATCGCTCCGATCTAGGAGCTTGCCAAGCTCGACCTCTGTTAAGGTGCGTACAGATATACGCGCCGCGAACATGAGCAATTCACTTTTAATCAGCTGATGTCAAGCTTTTTATATCGTTTCTGTAGAAATACAGATATAGTCAGCTGATTAAAAGTGAATTACTCATGTTCGCGGCGTGTATATCTGTACGCACCTTAACACGCTCTTCTCGCGTGTCTCTTGCTCCCCGGTCGATCATCAATCGATCTGCTCGAGTGACGTTCGATTGCGGAGCAGAGCAAAAGTCTGTACGCACCTTAATGATTTTTCCCTTTTTGTGTAGTTGAGAAGTTGATATTGTGGTAATTATTCATATTGAATGAAAAAGACTAAGAAATTGTCAAAAATCACAGATTTATTGATACTTAGAAAGACCGGTTTCGGTTATTACACCATTGTCAATCTCTGATAAACTCAGAGTTTATCAGAATCTCTGACAGAGTTTATCAGAGATTGGCAATGGTGTAATAACCGAAACCGGTCTTACTAAGTATCAATAAATCTGTGGTTTTTGACAATTTCTTAGTCTTTTTCATTCAATTAATGATTTGTGTATGATGGGACCAATGAACAAATAAATGATGGGCGTTTAAATAATTTTTTGGTAACATTATTTTTGGTTTATTTTGCAGGAAACGACATTTAAAACTAGTGAAACGCAACAAGGACTTGCACCAGTGGAAGACGAAAATCAGCGAAAGTGAACTTCAACAGCTGGAGGTGTGGACTGACGAAGTTTCCCAAACCCTACAACAATTTGAAATTATTCCGAGGAGAACAAGTAGACAGAGACAGGGAGAAGAAGGAGAAGGTAGCAGAGTAGTTCTGCCTTGTGTTGAATCGGAAACGCACGAGACCGACTGCAGTAGTAAGGCGAAAGAGAAGAAGAGGAAAAGGAAGAAAAATAGTGGGGCAGTGGGGGATTGCGAAAGTGTGATTGGGGATAGAAAGAAGAAGGAGAAGAAGAAGAGGGGTGAAGTGGAAAGTGCTACTGATTGTGAGAGTGTGTTAGAGGGAGGGGAGAAGGAGAGAAAGGAGAAGGAAAGTAGAAGGGAGGTGGTGGATACTACCACTGATTGCGAAAGTGTGATTGGGGATAGAAAGAAGAAGGAGGATAAGAAGAGGGGTGAAGTGGAAAGTGCTACTGATTGTGAGAGTGTGTTAGAGAGAGGGGAGAAAGAGAGGAAGGAGAAGGAAAGTAGAAGGGAGGTGGTGGATACTACCACTGATTGCGAGAGTGTGATTGGGGATAGAAAGAAGAAGAAGAGGGGTGAAGTGGAAAGTGCTACTGATTGTGAGAGTGTGTTAGAGAGAGGGGAGAAAGAGAGAAAGGAGAAGGAAAGTAGAAGGGAGGTGGTGGATACTACCACTGATTGCGAGAGTGTGATTGGGGATAGAAAGAAGAAGAAGGAGAAGAAGAAGAGGGGTGAAGTGGAAAGTGCTACTGATTGTGAGAGTGTGTTAGAGGGAGGGGAGAAGGAGAGAAAGGAGAAGGAAAGTAGAAGGGAGGTGGTGGATACTACCACTGATTGCGAAAGTGTGATTGGAGATAGAAAGAAAAAGAAGAAGAAGAAGAAGAGGGGTGAAGTGGAAAGTGCTACTGATTGTGAGAGTGTGTTAGAGGGAGGGGAGAAGGAGAAAAAGGAGAAGGAAAGTAGAAGGGAGGTGGTGGATACTACCACTGATTGCGAGAGTGTGATTGGGGATAGAAAGAAGAAGAAGGAGAAGAAGAAGAGGGGTGAAGTGGAAATTGCTACTGATTGTGAGAGTGTGTTAGAGGGAGGGGAGAAGGAGAGAAAGGAGAAGGAAGTAGAAGGGAGGTGGTGGATACTACCACTGATTGCGAAAGTGTGATTGGAGATAGAAAGAAAAAGAAGAAGAAGAAGAGGGGTGAAGTGGAAAGTGCTACTGATTGTGAGAGTGTGTTAGAGGGAGGGGAGAAGGAGAAAAAGGAGAAGGAAGTAGAAGGGAGGTGGTGGATACTACCACTGATTGCGAGAGTGTGATTGGGGATAGAAAGAAGAAGAAGGAGAAGAAGAAGAGGGGTGAAGTGGAAATTGCTACTGATTGTGAGAGTGTGTTAGAGGGAGGGGAGAAGGAGAGAAAGGAGAAGGAAAGTAGAAGGAGGTGGTGGATACTACCACTGATTGCGAAAGTGTGATTGGAGATAGAAAGAAAAAGAAGAAGAAGAAGAAGAGGGGTGAAGTGGAAAGTGCTACTGATTGTGAGAGTGTGTTAGAGGGAGGGGAGAGGAGAGAAAGGAGAAGGAAAGTAGAAGGAGGTGGTGGATACTACCACTGATTGCGAAAGTGTGATTGGGGATAGAAAGAAGAAGAAGAGGGGTGAAGTGGAAAGTGCTACTGATTGTGAGAGTGTGTTAGAGGGAGGGGAGAAGGAGAAAAAGGAGAAGGAAAGTAGAAGGGAGTGGTGGATACTACCACTGATTGCGAAAGTGTGATTGGGGATAGAAAGAAGAAGAAGAAGAAGAAGAGAAGAAGAAGAAGAAGGAGAAGAAGAAGAGGGGTGAAGTGGAAAGTGCTACTGATTGTGAGAGTGTGTTAGAGGGAGGGGAGAAGGAGAAAAAGGAGAAGGAAAGTAGAAGGAGGTGGTGGATACTACCACTGATTGCGAGAGTGTGATTGGGGATAGAAAGAAGAAGGAGAAGAGGGAAGGATTCGGTAGTTTCAGTGATAATCTGACTGAAAGTGAGTGTGAAGTCAGAATCGGGGAGGATAAGGGAGTAAGAATGAAGAGGCAAAGAGGGAGTGGCAGCGAAGATGGTGGGGGAAAGAGTTCTTATAAACGAAGTAAGAAAGAGAAGCGTCAAAGTGAGACAGAGGAGGAATGGAGCAGAGTGGCGTCTAAGAAGAGTGTGATGGAGAATATCGTGAAAATCGGTGGTAAGGATAAGAGAAGGGAAAGTGGTGGAAAACCTGTGGAAAGTCCTGATTCAGATGATGATTTTAGAGAAGATCTGAGGAAAAAACGGGAAAGTTTTTTGAAAACTGTGGTTGCGAAAAGATGTGAGAAGAGACACTCTATGTCGGATAGTGAAGATGGTGGAGTGGAGGAATTGCCAACTAACCAACGATCAGATAAATCTCCGATTAAGAAAACTCCGGTTAATGAGAAGAGTAACTCCAGTGATAGTGAGTTAGATACTTATAAACTGGTAAAGTCTTCAACTACAAATCAACGATCAGGTAAATCTCCGATTAAGAAAACTCCGGTTAATGAGAAGAGTAACTCCAGTGATAGTGACTCAGATACTGATAAACTGGTAAAGTCTTCAACTACTAATCAACGATCAGGTAAATCTCCGATTAAGAAAACTCCGGTTAATGAAAAGAGTAACTCCAGTGATAGTGAGTTTGATACTTATAAACTGGTAAAGTATTCAACTACAAATCAACGATCAGGTAAATCTCCGATTAAGAAAACTCCGGTTAATGAAAAGAGTAACTCCAGTGATAGTGACTCAGACGACAAGAGAGTGAATAAGTCTTCAACTTCAATTCAACGATCAGGTAAATCTCCGATTAATGAGAAGAGAAACTTTAGTGATAGTGAATCAGAGGACAAGAGAGTGAATAAGTCTTCAACTTCAATTCAACGATCAGGTAAATCTCCGATTAAGAAAACTCCGGTTAATGAAAAGAGTAACTCCAGTGATAGTGACTCAGAGGACAAGAGAGTGAATAAGTCATCAACTTCAATTCAACGATCAGGTAAATCTCCGATTAAGAAAACGCCGGTTAATGAAAAGAGTAACTCCAGTGATAGTGACTCAGAGGACAAGAGAGTGAATAAGTCTTCAACTTCAATTCAACGATCAGGTAAATCTCCGATTAAGAAAACTCCGGCTAATGAAAAGAGTAACTCCAGTGATAGTGACTCAGAGGACAAGAGAGTGAATAAGTCTTCAACTTCAATTCAACGATCAGGTAAATCTCCGATTAAGAAAACTCCGGTTAATGAGAAGAGTAACTCCAGTGATAGTGACTCAGAGGACAATAAGCTGAATAATTCTTCAACTTCAAACAAGTTTAAAAGTTTGAAAACAGTTACTTCAAGTTTGAAAAAATCATCCAATGATGAAATGATGTCGCAGGATATGTTTGAAGCAGATAGTGATGACGAGGTTGAAAATAACAGTGACCCCAGTGAAAGTGTGAAATATAACGGTGACAAATCGAGGAAAGGTGATTCAGACAGTGATGACCGTCAGGGGAAAACTAATTCGAAAAGTAACAGTGACAAGAGGAGGAACAGCAGTAAAAGTAACAGTGACTCTGACAGTAGTAGTAAAATTCAGGAAAAATCCAAAGATTCTAACAAGTCCATGCAGGATGAACTTTGGAAACGGATTGAGAAAAAGGTTAGTATTTTATGATTTTAGGGGTTCGGAAGACACTTATAATATTGTAGTAATATCATTCCATCATTATACTAGATTTGTGGATTTACAATATTAGTTTGAATGCTCACAACATCTTATCCTTTGTAGGAAAACTTGTGAGGTGAATGTACCTCTTCAACAGAAGTAAAAGTGCGTACAGACTTGTGCGCCACCAACACACGCAGTTCGCATTTCATCAGCTGATGCTATACTTATTAAACTTATATATGTATTTTAAAGTGTCTGTACAAATACAGATATAATAAGCTGATGAAAGGCGAAATGCGCGAGTTCGTAGCGCATGAGTATGTACGCACCTCAACATTTTGAAATTATTGACCGACCGAAGTGAGGTCTAAGATTCAAGTCGACGGTTTGGCATTTCTCTTAATGTTTAAATGTTTATATGTTTATATGTTGCGCATTTACGGCGAAACGCGGTAATAGATTTTCATGAAATTTGACAGGTATGTTCATTTTTTAATTGAGCGTCGACGTATATACAAGGTTTTTGGAAATTTTGCATTTCAAGGATATAAAAAGAAAAAGGAGCCTCCTTCATACGCCAATATTAGAGTAAAGATCAGACTACAGAATTAATCATCATAAATCAGCTGATTACACAGATGTGTGGAGAAGCCAGTCTATTGCTGTATTTCCATAAGGTCTATCTATAGTTTCAATCAGGTACTTGTGGATGAGAATACTACGTGAGGTCTACTGTTCACAGAACTACTAGTGAAGGTGCGTACAGACTTGTGCGCCACCAACACACGCAGTTCGCATTTCATCAGCTGATGCTATACTTATTAAACTTATATATGTATTTTAAAGTGTCTGTACAAATACAGATATAATAAGCTGATGAAAGGCGAAATGCGCGAGTTCGTGGCGCATGAGTATGTACGCATCTCAACATTTTGAAATTATTGACCGACCGAAGTGAGGTCTAAGATTCAAGTCGACGGTTTGGCATTTCTCTTAATGTTTAAATGTTTATATGTTTATATGTTGCGCATTTACGGCGAAACGCGGTAATAGATTTTCATGAAATTGACAGGTATGTTCATTTTTTAATTGAGCGTCGACGTATATACAAGGTTTTTGGAAATTTTGCATTTCAAGGATATAAAAAGAAAAAGGAGCCTCCTTCATACGCCAATATTAGAGTAAAGATCAGACTACAGAATTAATCATCATAAATCAGCTGATTACACAGATGTGTGGAGAAGCCAGTCTATTGCTGTATTTCCATAAGGTCTATCTATAGTTTCAATCAGGTACTTGTGGATGAGAATACTACGTGAGGTCTACTGTTCACAGAACTACTAGTGAAGGTGCGTACAGACTTGTGCGCCACCAACACACGCAGTTCGCATTTCATCAGCTGATGCTATACTTATTAAACTTATATATGTATTTTAAAGTGTCTGTACAAATACAGATATAATAAGCTGATGAAAGGCGAAATGCGCGAGTTCGTGGCGCATGAGTATGTACGCATCTCAACATTTTGAAATTATAAATTATGGAAAATATTTTGAGTTTGAGAAATAATTATTGGAAATTTCAAGGAATCTGTAAGTTTCTTGATATGAGCGGTAGCAGATCTGTAGACTACTAATTTGTGTGAACACTCCCATAATAAACAATGACACATTTTCCATTTGTCGGCTACTAATTTGTGTGAACACTCCCATTATAAACAATGGTATATTCTCCATTTGTCGGCTACTAATTTGTGTGAACACTCCCATAATAAACAATGGTATATTCTCCATTTGTCGGCTACTAATTTGTGTGAACACTTCCATAATAAACAATGGTATATTCTCCATTTGTCGGCAAAACTTCATTGCATAGCATGACTTTATTTAGAGTAGACTGCATGAAAATAGTCCGATGAGAGTTGATGCAACGTTGTCAAATCTCAGCTGCTACCTAGTAGAATATTATCGGATTATGAATAAAGATTGATTTAGTTGTTTATAACACTCCTTAGTCCTGACGAATTGGCAACGTCTATGTTTGAGTTTCAATTTTCATCGGACTGACTGTTTTTGTAAGGTCTATTTAAGTAACTTTATACTGTGTACAGAACGTTTCAGTATATTTTTCAAAGAAACTACAGGCTTTTTACTCAT
The DNA here is from genome assembly GCF_014356525.2 of Nilaparvata lugens. Lineage (NCBI taxonomy): Eukaryota > Metazoa > Arthropoda > Insecta > Hemiptera > Delphacidae > Nilaparvata > Nilaparvata lugens. Next base: position 9,178,760 of record NC_052516.1, on the reverse strand, counting down.
GTGTTAGTTGTATACAGTATTATTATGTTTCTGTTAATTAACTTGATATTTAGGGCCAGTTTCCGAGCTTGGGATTTGGCTAAGTTCTAGACTTTAAACAGCTGGAGTCAGAATTTTGGCTTTCCAAAACGGGGTGTAGTCGCAGTTTTTATAACAGTAGTAGCAGTTTTTATTTTCTCATTTCTATAATTGGAAACGTTTTTCCTTGACGAAATTAAACATTCCTAAATAATTCAAAATAGCTGAAACTTTACACTATTTTCTCTTTATTTTATTTTGTGTTCAATTTTCTAGTTTTTAGAAATTTAATTCAAAGGTGACTATAACAATGACTGCGACTACGCCCCGTTTCGGAAAGCCAGTTTTCTGACTCCAGATGTTTAAAGTCTAGAACTTGGCTAAATCCCGAGCTCGGAAACCGGCCCCTAGTGTTTCTATAAAGTAGGCGTAAATTATTCACTCTAAGTTGAATTTTTAATCAAAATTCAGGAATGAAATACTAAGGGATATAGGCCTGTTCTTTAATTTCCAATAATTTTATGATTATGTGTTTTTATAATTATTGTTTAATAAATAAATTTATATTAATTCGTTTCAGCTGAGCGAAGGAATTAAAGAGGAATACTTTGAGGAAGACGTGTTTTATCTTGAAGATTTATCCGATAATGATGAAATTTGGGTGGCCCCTTGTCCAAAATCGGTAAGCACTTCTCAATGTATTTTAAAAACTTTTGTTACTATTTTAAGCGGATTTATGGGCCGTATTTTTCAAACTATTCTCAAGCATGTTTAGACACAGATTCAAGGCTGGTTGCCTATGGTTTAGATGAATAGATCTAACAAATTCCAGTAGATTGTTCAAAGATTCCATAGAGAAAAGGTGGCATAAGAAGATATCCCGTGGTATAGGTCGTTAATGTTCCAAATTTCAAGCTGATTACTGTCGATTACTGTTTTTTCGGGGTGAGAACGTAAGAACGGCACAGTATGAGAGACTACCAGCGTCACATAGCTTCACCAAAAACAACTACTATAGTGAGGTCAACGTTATAATGTCAGTGGATAAAGATAGAACAACAGCGTTGCCTGTTCTCTGCCTTAATTAATTATATTTCTACACTGTCAAAAACGTAATTGGCATTGTTGTGGACCTAGAAAAGGATGGTACAACCGGCTTTATCGAATGATAGACAAGGATAGCAAAACCAAAGTTGATCAAATACTGTCATTATAACGTTGACCTCACTATAGGACAATCAGCTTGAGTTAATAGTGAAATTTGGAACATAAACGCCCTATACCATGGGATATCTTCTTATGCTATCTTTACTCTATGGTATCACCATAAATGGTACAGAGTTTATCAGAGTTCGACAATGGTGTAATAACCGAAACCGGTTTTCCTAACTTTCAATAAAATCTGTGGTTTTGACAATTTCTTAATCTTTTTATAAGTGGATAGCATAACCTATAATTCTTATTCATTCATTGTATTATCATTCATCCCATCATCATCTCCTAGGCTTAAAATACTTACAGAAAGTCGCCTTTGTAAAATAATAAATAATAATAATTTTTTTCTATGGTATAACCATAAATGGTACAGAGTTTATCAGAGATTGACAATGGTGTAATAACCGAAACCGGTCTTTCTAACTTTCAATAAAATCTGTGCTTTCTTGACAATCTTAGGGCCGGTTTCCGAGCTCGGGATTTGGCTAAGTTCTAGACTTTAAACAGCTGGAGTCGGAAAATTGGCTTTCCGAAACGGGGCGTAGTCACAGCTTTTATAATAGTAGTCGTAGTTTTTATTTTCTCATTTCTATAATCGGAAACGTTTTTCCTTGACGAAATTAGACATTCCTAAATAATTCAATATAGCTGAAACCTTACACTATTTTTTCTTCATTTTATTTTGTGTTCAATTTTCTAGTTTTTCGAAATTTAATTCAAACGTGACTATGACAATGACTGCGACTACGCCCCGTTTTGGAAAACCAATTTTCTGACTCCAGCTGTCTAAAGTCTAGGACTTAGCTGAATCCCGAGCTCGGAAACCGGCCCTTAGACTTTTTATTCAATAAATTTCTCTATGGTGTCACCATAAATATACAGAGTTATCAGAGATTGCCAATGGTGTAACAACCGAATCCAGTCTTTCTTACTTTCATTAAAATCTGTGGTTTTCCGACAATTTCTTAGTCTTCATTTAATAGTATATTTCGCACCTAGGGCCGAAAATGAGTCTTTTCCGGCTCGAAATCGGTTTTCAAGTCCGAGGCCGTAGGCCGAGGACTAGAAAAGATTGAGAGCCGGAAAAACTTTTTTGCCCATGGTGAGAACGTTATTTTTCGCCACACACAAAAATAAACAATATAAATATGAGAATAATTGTTTATTAGGCACTTCCGAAAGCAAAACAGGAAGGTCATAGCTCTAGCAAATCTGAGGTAATCTGATTATCAGGAAATTGTCCAAGTATTTTTATTTTTTATTCTGATTTGTCTAAATAACCTAAAATATTATGTTCAATTATGTAAGAGGTTGAGTTCATACTTTTTATTCTTCCAAATGACAATAAGATGATATTATTATAAATGTTTCGATTCTTGAATAATAAACACAAATAATGAAAAGTTTTTTGATCAGCTGTTTTAGCACACTTGAAATTTGGCCTATCTGAATGTCAACGTCAACAATGCTTTTTGTCGTCGACTTCGGAAGTTTAGGTTAGAAGGTCTATCCTACTCTGAAAATCGAATTTGAATAGTTTATAATATATATCTTATCTTTATTTCATTCATTCAAATAAAATGATAGTATCTTATTACAAAATACTTTATTCAATTCTAGAAGCATAAACTATTTTGTGAACACGTTCACATCAAATCAGAATCAGCTGACTTCAAGGTTATTTTGCAGCCCTAGGGCCGTAAAAATTTTACCGGCCTGGTCAGAAAACAATCATTTTCGGCCTCCATATGACGCACGTAAACCAGCTCATTACATCCAAGTGGGGCGAAAAAAATTATACAGTATCACCACACATGATACAGTATCAACACAGTATGATACAGTATCATCTCAACTTTATACACAACTCCATAATTTGATACAAAGCTTCCAAAATTTGAACTCGACAAACCATGGGATATCTTATTGTGCCAACTTTTTTCTATGGTTATACAGACGCTTATAAATCTGCCACTTACTTGTAACCTAGCTGTAGTTCTATACTGTTTACTGTAGTATGAATTTCGAGTGAATTAATTTGATTTGAATTTGTGCAACATAATTGATTGGAATTGTATGTTTGCAGTTGGATGTCAGCAGTCTGTTGGGTCGGAAACTGAACTTGACCGGGCGCACAGATTTGAAAGCGTTGCAAGCGAAGGACGGCGTGTCGAACATGGACTGCGAGGCATGGGCATCACCCATCGACCAGGCTGACAATGTTGTCTACTGTCTACAGGCCAGCAAGAACCGCAAGAAGATGATCATAAGTGAGTGTTGAATTCAAACTTCTTAATTAGCATAGAGAAAAGATAGCATAATAAGATTTCTCATGGTTTGTAGAATTCAATCAAAGTTAGGAAGTTTTGTATCAAATTATGGTGTTGTGTATCAAGTTGGGATGATACTGTATCATATTGTGTTGATACTATATCATATTGTGTTGATACTCTATCATGTGCGTTGATACAGTATCGTTTTGTGCTGATACTGTATCATTTATGGTGATATCATAGAGAAAAGATAGCATAAGAAGATATCCCATGGTTTGTAGAATTCAGAGTTTGGAAGTTTTGTATCAAATGATGCTGTTGTGTATCAAGTTGAGATGCTATTGTATCATATTGTGTTGATTGATACATTATCGTTTTGTGCTGATACTGTATCATTTATGGCGATACAATAGAGAAAAGATAGCATAAGAAGATATCCCATGGTTTGTAGAATTCAATCAAAGTTAGGAAGTTTTGTATCAAATTATGGTGTTGTGTATCAAGTTGGGATGATATTGTATCATATTGTGCTGATACTGTATCATATTGTCTTGATACTGTATCATATGTGATGATACTATATCATTTATGGTGATACCATAGAGAAAAGATAGCATAAGAAGATATCCCATGATTTGTAGAATTCAATGAAAGATTGGAAGTTTTCTATCAAATGATGTTGTGTATAAAGTTGAGATGATATTATTTCATATTGCGTTGATACTGTATCATGTGCGTTGATACATTATCGTTTTGTGCTGATACTGTATCATTTATGGTGATACAATAGAGAAAAGATAGCATAAGAAGATATCCCATGGTTTGTAGAATTCATTCAAAGTTAGGAAGTTTTGTATCAAATTATGGTGTTGTGTATCAAGTTGAGATGATATTGTATCATATTGTGTTGATACTGTATCAATTATGATGATACCATAGAGAAAAGAGAGCATAAAAAGTTATCCCTTGGTATAAAGGTTCATTTTCGTTTGTGCGTAAACTTCCGCAGTCGACGACGACAAGCATTGTTGACATTCATATTGTCCAAATTTCAAGTGTGCTAAAACAGCTGATCGAATAACTTTCCATTATTATTTGTCTTTATTATTCAAGAATTAAACATTTCTAATAATATCAACATATTGCCATTTGAAAGTATAAAAAAGTATAAGCTCATCCTGCCCCATTAAAACATAATTGAACATAATCTTTTAGGTCATGTAGACAAATTGAAATCTACCCAATCTGAGATTCTTTCCCTGTTTCTAATAATATCAACATATTGCCATTTGAAAGTATAAAAAAGTATAAGCTCATCCTGCCCCATTAAAACATAATTGAACATAATCTTTTAGGTCATGTAGACAAATTGAAATCTACCCAATCTGAGATTCTTTCCCTGTTTCTAATAATATCAACATATTGCCATTTGAAAGTATAAAAAAGTATAAGCTCATCCTGCCCCATTAAAACATAATTGAACATAATCTTTTAGGTCATGTAGACAAATTGAAATCTACCCAATCTGAGATTCTTTCCTGTTTCTAATAATATCACATATTGCCATTTGAAAGTATAAAAAAGTATAAGCTTATCCTGCCCCATTAAAACATAATTGAACATAATCTTTTAGGTCATGTAGACAAATTGAAATCTACCCAATCTGAGATACTCTCCCTGTCGTGGTAGACGACGGCATTTACGCACAAACGAAACCCCAGCTTAAGGTGTTTATGCTGCAAATTTCACTGTCACCTCAAGCCGATAGTCCTAGTAGTTGTTTTTGGTGAAGCTATGTGACGCTGGTAGTCTCTCGTACTGTGCCGTTCTTACACTCTCATCCCAACTAAACATTAATAATACACAGTAGTAGATATTAATTGGCTCAAGTTAACAAAAACTCATCTTGAAATTTGGAACATAAACGACCTATACAATGGGATATCTTCTTATGCTATCTTTTCTCTACGGTGGAATCAATTATTTTCCACTGTTAACTCAAGCCGATAGTCCTAGTAGTTGTTTTTCGCGAAGCTGGTAGTCGCTGGTAGTCGACGCTGGTAGTCTGTCATATTGTGCCGTTCTTACACTCTCACCCCAACAAAACCGTAATAATAGTATTCGACAGTGATCGGCTTGAGTTGAAAAAATATCGGCTTGAAATTTGAAACATAAACGATCTATACCATGGGATATCATCTTATGCTATCTTTTCTCTATTACATCACATATAAAGGCATCAAATAATAAATAACTAGATAAGAAAGCATTTAAAAAGCAACTAGTGTTCCATTCAAAATTATATTAAAATCAAGTTCACTATATTCTACCCTATGTCCAAAGTCTCACTTTACTCTAGCAGACATTGAAGGTCAGGCTGGCTCGAAGAAACTAGAGTTTGAATGTTACATTTGGCAACAATGTAGAGTCGACAGACGGCAGATGTTCAAAATTTATCACGATTGATGTGAACGCATTGTCATTTAGTAATCATGGATTATCGAACTATAGCCTCACTATTACAAACTATTCTACTTCTGTATGTGTATGATTCACTTCTTACTGTCATACTGTTTGAATTGGTACAATGCGTATATTGTACAATGTTTGTATTAACATTTTACAATTAACGGAATGACAATGACGGAATAAGCTCTATCAACTGCCACAAGTCCCATATCTGTAAAAATTTCAGGAGCTCCGCCCCATCTATGCAAAGTTTGATTTTAGATTTCCAATTATCAGGCTTCAAATACAATTTAAACATTACATTCCAAGTGGAAAAGATTGAGCATTAAAATCTCTACAATTAATGTTCAGTAACATGTTCACCTAAAATTGAAAATAAGCTCGAAATTTGAGAAAATGTGATTATTCAATTGCGAACTATCGGCAACTGTTGATTCTATTAAATCATTCACTATGAAGAGATAGCAGATCTCGTGTGTCTCCAGCGTTATTGTCCTGTCACCAGCTGGCTCAGAACTTTGAATAATAGACTTGAGATGCGCTTGAGCACTAGCGTCAGGTGATCAATTTTCATAAGGCAAGGAAAGTTGTGTGAGCGCGCCACACCAGATTTTTCTCTATAGTGATTGAATTGCGAATAATTTTCAATTTGAATTTTGTTTTTTAGATCCGTTGAAATTGGCTGGTCGTGTGTCAATAGAGGAGAAAATTCAAATGCCTTCGCCACACGAGGTGGAATTCTCAACCACCATGAAACTTGTGATGCCTGAGAATCTCAAAGTTAGGCATCCTCTACTTGGAGCTGGTTAGTATTTGTTTTATTTATTCTAAACTAGTTGGTATTTATTCTGTTTAGTTAGTATTATAGTGAGAATAATGCACTATGATGATATAATATCATATCATCATTCGCTCTAATTAGCGTATGTCGCTAATTAAATGGAAGTTCGTTATAGTTTTAGATTAAAATATAATAAATTATGCTATCTAATACTTCAGTATTGAATTACTAATAGTGAGTAGGTTTGTGATTTTGTATTCAATTTTTTTAAATAAGTGCAATATTTCTAAAGTTGTTAATTTATTGTGATTCATTTAGAGTATTACGTCAACCTTCAAAATTCAAAACTATCAAATTATTATTCTTGGACCAAAAATCAAGTGATGTAGCAGTGTGTGATTACATAACCTTAACTTTTCGACAACATTTACATTCTATCAAAATTTTTGGAGAGAAATAGTACAGGCTCAGCCTAGTTTTTCCTCCAATTTCAAAATAAATTATATATTGTATAATTATATATTATTATGATTTTAGTGCTTTATACAAGAAATGAAAATGAAATGAGTATTCTATCAATCGTCTATATCTATATGATTGTTTCATTCATCTGTCTCATTGTCTATTTGATTGTTCATGCTATCAATCAGTTGTATATTTCATTTTTTCTAGTTATTATTTTCATATTGATTTTCAGAGTTCAAAAATCAACCAAAGACCTTCAATTCTGAAGACCTCAGTTCACCAAGAGTTAAGAAAAAGAAGAAGAAATCGAAGAGCTTGGAACATGAGTCAGGTATGTTACAAAATATTCGAGTTCAACCCATGTTTCATCTTCAAAGATGACAATTTTTAAAATGTTTATGTAATGATTTCCTGTGATTTTACACTTGTAAATCAATATTTGACCGAACGTAGTGAGGTCTATGTTTTAACTCTGATTTTGTTTTGTCTGTCTGTATGTAACGCGATTACGGCCAAACGCGTTGATAGAATTTGATGAGATTTGGCAGGAATATTTATTTTTCAACTGCGCGTCGAAGGTTTTTTGAAATTTTGCATTTTAAGGATAATATGAAAAGAAAAGGAATTCCTCCATACTCTAATATCTCTATATATCATCTTCTTTGAAGATAGGATCAATCAGACTATAGAATTGTTCATAATCAATCAGCTGCCGCCAACGGCAATATGGCCGCGCGGCTTTTCTGCCGCCCAGTGTGTAAGCTTCCATTTAAGTCTATAGACTACAGCTCGAACGGCGGCGACGGAGAAATTAACGCCGTGGCAGAAACCGCCCAATGTGTAACCGGCAATGTGAAACAATAAATGTGGAAATGAGTACATGATAACTTATATTGTCTTTCCAATATTACATTCACTTAATGAAGGGTGAATTGAATATGGAATACCATAAACTTTTGTATCTTGTGAGTGATGTAGTATGCAATTTGTTCATGTCAAGCTCATGAAATGAAATGAACAAATTCTTTATTAGGCGGAGTTAGGACTTTCAAGTCCTCTCTACCACTCAACCTCATAAATCTGTTTGAAAGTGCATCATTCATCTAGAATCAAACTATACAATATTGTTATGGCTTTTTTGTTTTCAATTGAGAATCTATTTTTTATCATTTTTAACCATTTCTACAGAAATTATGCGGAATCCACCTCCCTCTATCAACTATACTTCAACAATTGAAGAGAATTGTGACGAATCAATGGAGAGGAAAAAGAAGAAGAAGAAAAAGAAGAGTAGGGATAACGAATGCGATGAAGGACAAGAAGGTAACATTTTTTCTTCTATTTCTTTCTTTCTTACATTATTTTCTTATTCATCATATTATGGAACTGCAAGAAGGAAGCAGCTCCTCTGTAGTGTATGACAGATCAAAGTTTTGTTATCTAAAGGTGCATACAGATTTACGCGCCGCGAACACGAGCAATTCACTTTTCATCAGCTGATTATATCTGTATTTGTACAGAAACGGTAAAGCCGGCACCAGGCATGCGGCATTCGGCGAACACCGAGCAGCGACTCACCGAATCACTAGTAGTGTGGATGGATGTTTGTCTATTCGGCAACCAGCGAACATTCGTGCTCGTTGGTTCAGCCGGCTCCAGACATTCGGCACTCGGCGAACACCGAGCATACTCGCCGAATCACGAGTGGATGGATGTTTGTCTACACGGCAAGCAGCGAACATTCGTGCTTGTTGTTTCAGCAGGCTCCAGACCATGTCTGGAGCCGGCTTTAGGTGGGCCGTCCACCAGAACCGCTTTCGTCCAAACTAGCATCGGCCGAAAACTACCGAACTCGTCCGAACGATCCCCCAACAAAGAAAGGAATAGATGCTCGTTCATTGCAACAGGCTCATACGGCCGTGCACGGCCGTCTCCGGCCGATCAAGTTTTTAATCAGAATTGAATGGGATTTTCCGGTTCTATCCGTCCGAAATCGAGCAGAGACAACTTAATCCTAACCTAAAAATTGTTTCACAGTCTTGTCTGTTTTTGTTTTTTGAACTTGTTCTGTTTTTTAACCTTTTTTATTATCTTTGTGAGTAAACACACACAGAAGAATGACTTTTCCTACTAACTAGCTTGCCACTTCACTTTCTGGCAACCAGCCAACTACTGAACTAAACTGACGTAATCGGTTACAATGGACAACCATATTCGGCCGAATTAACGGCCGAACGGATCGGTTGAATACGGTTCCAGTGGACGGTTACCCTTGATGATCCATATACACAAACACAACAGACAAGATAACGAAACAAATTTCACATAACATACATGATGAAGTAAAAACCTTTATTCTATATTTAATGTTTTTGTTTCTTTTTTCTTTCAAAATCTGGAAGCTGGAAATTGTGATCTGTGTGGTGACGAAACCATGGTCCTGTACCAAATAAAACTGTGTAGAATTTGACAATATATGTGCGTTTTTATTTCAAATCTGGAACTGTCTCATTGAAAACTTTCTCCATTTACAAAATGTAGCTTTCAATCTCTTTTATTGTATTAATTTTCATATTCTTTCTATGCATGTCTTTTAATTGCTCTTATAAATCTGAATTCTTGAAGTTTTGCAAAACGTCGGTTCATATTAATTCAAATTCAAATTCAAATTTATTTATTCAAGTAAGTCACAATACATTCTGGTCTATACACGAATCTACAATAAATTACAGTACAACAGCTAATTATGCAACAAATTTTACATATTATGAAAACTTATTAATTACAATGAAGATTGAATGAAACATTAGAATATTGATAATATAGTATTGTTATGTAACTACATAAATCAGCGGTTTTTCAACAATGAATAAATGATAACTTCAATGAATAAATATACACCCCACTATAAATTATATGTGTTGGGGTATAAGTAATTAGTTGCTTATTGCGTGTTATAATTACTATTTACAAACTTCATTCACTGATATAGGATTAAAAAATCACCATATCGTTTAATTATCACCATATCATTAATCTCCATATTGTTTCTTTTGTTTATTGGAATCTGGACCAGTCTGAAATCAGAATGTCTTGAAATCTCCATTTACCAAATATAGCTTTCAATTTCTCTCATTGTACAACGTGATTCAAAAAGAATACCACAACTTTGAAAATTATTGATAACTCTGCAAAGAATAAACGGAGAGTGGAGCACTGTCATCGATTCGAGGAAGCTCTAAAGTTTTTTTTAGTTGCATATTCCAGCAGGATGGAGCACCACCCCATTGGCACTCATCTGTCCGTGCCTATTTGAATGAAAACTATCCTAGGCAATGTATAGGCCGCCAAGCAGCTCGAGACAGAGCACTTCATCACTGGCCTCCAAGAAGCCCTTGCCTCACCCCCTGTGGTTTTTTTTTTCTATGGGGGTACGTTAAAGATAGGTGTATAATCTACCAGCTAACATTGAGGAGCTTAAACAAGAAATAACAGCAGATAAACAAACTGTTACGCCCGATATGCTACTGAGGGTGTGCAAGGGTTCGAGTATCGTATTGATATCACTCGAGTGTCTGGAGGGGGTCACAATGAACATTTGTGAACTTGTTTTCTAGTGGGGAAAAACTTATTTCAACACTCTTCATTTTGATTTATAACCCAAGTTTCTATTATGTTTCTATTATGCGAGGGTTCGAGTATCGTATTGATATCACTCGAGTGTCTGGAGGGGGTCACAATGAACATTTGTGAACTTGTTTTCTAGTGGGGAAAAACTTATTTCAACACTCTTCATTTTGATTTATAACCCAAGTTTCTATTATGTTTCCTTGATTAAATACAGATTTTCAAAGTTGTGGTATTCTTTTTGAATCACGGTGTATTTCATCTTCATATTATTTCCTCTTTCTCGACTTGTCTGCTTATTGCTTTCATAAATCCAATTAAATGAAATTTCACGATATTTGCGATATGTCGCTTCATAATAATGTTCACATTATTTCTCCTTTCTAGATATGTCTTCATATTCGCATAAATCTGGAGATACCTCAAACCTGAGTGAAGGAGAGAAGAAGAAAAAAAAGAAGGACAAGAAACGGTCAAGGGAAGAAGCGGACGAAGAACCTAGTTTACAAGAAGGTAAAATTTCATTCATTCTTGATGAAATTGCGCAATGATTATGTTTAACTCATAATCAATGGGTTCATTCTTAATGTCTCAGTTGAATATTGAAATAGTTTCGATTCAATTTTAACAGTACAATGTTATTGAAAATAAAACATTCTATGATAAAACAAAATAGAACATTGTATTGTCAAATTCCTTACTTTGTTAATCAACTTGCGGGACTGCAGTAACACATCATCTGTTTACCAAGTTATGTTTGATCTAATTTATAAGGACGTCAAGAAATCTAAAGCTGTGTACACATATACGCGCCTCCAACCCGCTACGCCCTCGTACCGCCCTCGTTCCTCCATCGCACCGCAGTCGCTCCGCCTCCGCTCTGCAGTCGCACCCATCATGAACGTTACGGAAGATGTTAGCTCTTCTCGCGTTCCCTGGTCGAACCACTGTTGCTCCCCGGTCGATCATCAATCGCTCTGCTGGAGTGACGTTCGGTTGCGGAGCAGAGCGAAAGTCTGTACGCACATTTACGTCCAAAATTCGATGTTTGTGTAACTGGCTTTAGTGATAGAATTATCGATTTATACTACACTTATAATACATTCCCTGTTATAGTGAATTTCCTGCAGTCCCTTGAAAAGTCCATATAGCTTTCAACCTTGATATAGTACACCCTTATTCAGTACAGACCTCTTAAAAGTAAAATTTTGAGTGGTACCTTAAAGGTGCGTACAGATTTACGCGCTGCCAATACGAGCAATTCAGTTTTAATCAGCTGATGCCAAGCTTTTTATATCTGTATCTTACCGTTTCCGTACAAATACAGATAATATAATCAACTGATGAAAAGTGAATTGCTCGTGTTCCCGGCGCGTAAATCAGTACGCATCTAGAGAATTTATTTATTTATTTACAATTTATTTATTTATTCAGAATGTTCGTATTATATCGAGGTTTTCTCTGTAGCACAATATAATTCATACTCATGCCCGGTTGCCGAGTCGTTACATAAAATCAAACATAGCTATGTGAGACATAGTTTAAAATCACTGACATAAATGGTTGGTCGTTGCACAGTCGTTTGCCAAAGCCCATTTAGCTATATCTCGAATTAGCATCACACATAAGTCACACTGCAGCTCTATTCACTTTTTCCCGTACATGCTTCTATCCAACTAATGTCTTTGCATCGGGGAAAGTTTCAATCGATATCACTGTAAACATACCTCAGATAAAATTGATAAAATATATTATGGCGAATCTTGGCTTTTGGCGAGATTTCTCACCATATTTTATTTGGTGCCATAGCAATTTGGAGCTTATAAACTACTTGAAAAAACATAGGGAGAGAAAAATAATTTACTTATATACAGATGGTTTTTCGTAAACATTTTTCGAAAAAAGCTATCACAAACCTCTACAATGCATTTGGCGAGTGTAGATATTGGATTTAACAGCACGACTTCGGGCTCATAACTTAAATGACCGTTTTTAGCTATTGGAGACATAAATAAGCTCTTTTTGACGACTCTGCAACGAAATCATGTGTTTAATTGAGCGTTTCTAGTTTTATGGGAGCTATAGTTTACTTTGACATCTGTGCAACGAAAAGTGGAGTTATGGCTTCATAAATAAGTTAAATGTCTGATTTTAACTTTATGTGACGACTCTGCAACCGGGCATCAGAGTGCTAGAGCGAAGATTATATTAAGGACTATTTTTAGCTGAGGTCTCTGCTTGGGGTGGTAATAGACGGTTATTTTTATCAGACTTGTTTTAAAATAGTTCATATAGAACTTTGAATACGAAGGTACGCCTCAAGGAAAATCTCAACGTGTGTTTCTCAATCTTTGAACCTACACATATTTCTCACGTTGAAACTATTCACAATAAGGACCGGTTTCCGAGCTCGGGATTAGGCTAAGTTCTAGACTTTAAACAGCTGGAGTCAGAAAATTAGCTTTCCAAAACGGGGCGTAGTCGCAGTTTTTATAACAGTAGTCGCAGTTTTTATTTTCTCATTTCTATAATTGGAAACGCTTTTCCTTGACAAAATTAATTATTTGTAAATAATTCAAAATAGCTGAAACTTTACACTATTTTCTCTTTATTTTATTTTATGTTTAAATATCTAGTTTTGAAATTTAATTCAAACGTGACTTTGACAATGACTACGACTACGCCCCGTTTTGGAAAGCCAATTTTCTTACTCCAGCTGTTTAAAGTCTAGGACTTAGCCAAATCCCGAGCTCGGAAACCGGCCCTAAATTGTTTCACAACAATTTCGTATATACAAAGGTAAGTATTAATATATTATAATTGTTTCACTTTTAAACAAAATATCACACATTTTTCATCATTTTTTAAATTTTATTTCAGATGTTCCTTGTGAAGAGTCTTCACAGCATAGCAGCAAAAAGAAAAAGAAGAAAAGAAGGCTTGATGAGTAGTGTAGTGTAATGTGACACTCTCTAGCTAGTCTACATTATTATACATATCATGTTAATTTTTAATACTATTTTATTGTTCAAGTAACTGATTTTTATTTTATTTTCGTTTATTAGTTCAGTTTCGTATTTGATGACACTAATTTTCAATAATGTAATTATTGTCTCAAGTTTTAAGTCGATCTTCTATTTTCTTATTGTTTAAATTATTGGAGTTTAAATTATTGTTTTTATTAGGAGTTTAAAGATAATACTTATATAATTTAATACCGGTATTTGAATAGCTACTTTAATTCAAGAACAACTGGCTTTACTTGCTGAGGTGTTTGAGAATGAATGGAATTTTACCTTCTTGTAAACTAGGTTCTTCGTCCGCTTCTTCCCTTGATCGTTTCTTGTCCTTCTTCCTTTTCTTCTTCTCTCCTTCACTCAGGTTTGAGGTATTTCCAGATTTATGGGAATATGAAGACATATCTAGAAAATGTGAACATTATTATGAAGCGACATATTGCAAATATAGTGAAATTTCATTTAAATGGATTTATGAAAGCAATAAGCAGACAAGTCGAGAAAGAAGAAATACTATGAAGATGAAATACACCATGATTCAAAAAGAATACCACAACTTTGAAAATCTGTATTTAATCAAGGAAACATAATAGAAACTTGGGTTATAAATCAAAATGAAGAGTGTTGAAATAAGTTTTCCCCACTAGAAAACAAGTTCACAAATGTTCAATGTGACCTCCTCCAGACACTCGAGTTATCGATACTCGAACTCGTTGCACACCCTCAGTAGCATATCGGGCGTAACAGTTAGTATAGCTGCTGTTATTTCTTGTTTTTAGTTCTCGGTAGTTAATTTTATTTTATTTTCTTGTAATAAGTGTTGGTTTATTAACCTTGATTTGTTGCATTGTTAAATTCTGGCAATAAAAAATTGAATGACTATAATGTCCAAGTTTTAGGTTGATGTTACACCAAATATCTATTCAACTTAAAACAAGTGTTTGATTTTACCCATGCTAATTATTACCTAAGTACTCAACTTAAAAACTAGATAAATTATTTAGGTTTACCCACATCCAGAACTCGGATAAATATACAATAAACACATTTTGGCACGATTGATACAAGTTTCCTGTACATTTTTATTTTAAACCCAACTGTTCTATTGGCAATAACTATACTTAATTATATACTTTAATACTAGGCTAAAATCTATGAATTATAAATTATTGCAAATCTCTTTGTTTATATCAGGGGTGGTGATTGCCTCCTCCCCCCACTTTTCCAAGTGGTGTTTTGAAAAAAAAGTTAAGGGTGCAGAATTAAGTACCGTCTATAGAAGGCATTGACAAGACTAAGGCTCGGCAACGTTTTCTTTCTCCACTGCCATTATAACGTGGACCTCACTAAAGTAACTTAGGCTAAACACACACTTACGCGACTCAAGTAGAGAAGAAACTCGACTCTAGTCGCGAGCATGTGTTTGCAAATGGTGACACTCAGACCAGTCGATTCTAGTCTCCTCGACGTCACCATTTGAAAACACATGCCCTCCACTAGTAGTAACTACTGTACTACCGTACTTGTATTGCAAGTAACTTTGATTGATACTAATTCTCCTGTTACAATAGTTTTGCAGAAGAACCCAACAGATTGATTGTATGTAATAAAATGATATAATAAATAGTATCAGTGAACCTTGATGTAAATAAATAAGAGATAACTATTTATTTATCCAATTAGCCTATGTTTTTGTATGTATGTAATAAAATTGATATAAATAGAATCAGTGAAACTTGATGTAAATAAATAAGTGATAACTATTTATTTATCCAATTAGCCTATGTTTTTGTTTTTATGTAGATAATAAACACCTTGGAATGATGTATTTTGGTGGTTTTATTTCATCCAGTGAATTCAGAGATAGGTGAAATGAAAAATGAAATTTTTTGAGTTTGTGCCAGTTGCACGAAAGTTAGATTGAATTCCACGAGAACCAATCAGAGAAGCCGTCTCATCAAAAATGTCTTCTCTGATTGGTTCTCTTGAAATTAATTACGGTTAAAACTTAACCGGCTTTTGTGCCGGTTGCATAAGTCAGTTAAATTTCACAAAAACCAATCAAAGAACCTTCACTAATTGGTTCTTGTAAAATTAATCAGGATTAAAATTTGACCGGATTTTGTGCCGAGCCTTAGTCTGAATAAAAGAATCATCAGATGAGTTTATTCCCAGTTCCACTGAAATGCGGTAGGTAGACTATTTTGATTCTTGATTCATACAAAGGGTGGGATTTTGGACGCAGACCGCATTTTGTCAAGATAAAATCTTTGGAGGGGTACTCAAAAAAGGTTAGCAGAGTTTAAAATTACAACTACATCTATTATCTATTTTTTGTAACGGGGGTGGAGGCCGAATTTTTACTAAATTTAGGTGTAGGGGGTTTGTATTATACTTTTGTATAATAATATATTGTTGCTTGTTGGATGCAAACAGGTCCATTATAAAGATCAGGAATAATTTTTAATTTATTGGTCATCTTAATTGCAGGTGAAACGGTAAGAGACCATCAATTTCTGAATTAAACATGAAAAGGTTTTATCATTTTCCTGGGAAGTTTTAAAAGAATGAAATAAATATGCAGGTAAAAGATAACGTTCTAGTTTGAATTTGAATTGAATAGAAATCTAACCTCAAAGTTTTCCGTTATACTTTTAAATTATATATAATGAAAAAATAATTTAGAATTGAAAGTATAGAGTAATATTATTTGATAAAATAACTTCAAATATTATATTCTTGTGATTAATTTATTGATCAAATTGAAATATTTTCAAAAATGATTTCAGTTTCAAACCTACCAGCTGATCAATTCGATCATCTGGTTTGCTTTCTCTGCTTTGTAGGTTGGGGTTCTTTGGATTTTTGATTCAGTGATAAAATCAAAATTCTGAAATGACCCAAAACTCTAAACTTTTAGTAGAATTATCAACATTTTCCAGTGTTTATTAGTCAAGTGAACATAATCTACGCTAAATTATCGTCGAATCAACTTCAATTTTGAGTATTGGTGAGTAGAGGTTCATATAGCTTCCTTGTTCGTAGACTGAGTAGGCCTACAAAGAAATTTGTTCAAACAGAACTCATTGATTCTCTTTTGCAATAATTGCTGTTAGATTTTGTGGCTAATAAATATTTAGAAAATTCATTCAATAGCAAGTGTTATTTTAGGATCGTCATAATTTATTGCATTTTGTGAACATTTATTTCACGTCTCATTGCTTTGTAAAGGTTATGATTTACAATTTCTGTTTTGTATTAGATTGAATTTACGGTATTTTCATGTAGGATATTAACTAAATTCACCAATTGAATTCCTTGTGTCTTGCACATAATTTGAAATATTATCAGCTTCCTCTTGATTTTATTCAGAAAAAGCTTTTACATTAATTAGGATGCTGAGCATATTTCTAGTTACCGGTAATTTATTGACCCCTTGACTTACAGCGGTCACGGTTATCATAAAGACTGATTGATATCGTTTATTCTTATAGACACAAGTCATAGTCATAGGTAGCTTGTAACATCTGAAAATAATACATAGAGCCTTTCTTCTTGAGTCTTTATTTAAAGCATAACAATAAACAATTACACTACAATACGACATGACGTCATAACCTTAATTAGTTATTAGCATTGAGAAACAATAGCATAAGTAGATATCCCATGGTATAAGGCGATAGTTATTGTTACCTCAAGCTGATAGTCCACGTAGTTCTTACCTGTGAAGCTTTATGACGCTGCTAGTCTCTCATATTGTGACGTTCATACACTCTTACCCGGTCAAAACAGTAAAAATCGACAGTAATCGGCCTGAGATAACAGTAAAAGTTGCGACATAAACGCACTATACCATGGGATATCTATTTACGCTTTTGTTTCTCTATGTTATTAGTCTTCCAAGTTGAACGACGGCTGAATTAAACAGCCTTATGTGCTATTGGGGTTAGAATTAATCCTTATGTTAGTGTTCCTAGATAAAGTTGCATTTCTTGAAATGCAGCAGCTATCGAGCAGATCCAGCAGATATTTTATTGGCAGATAGATCCTTGTTGCAGAGAGAAGTGCTGTCTTTGCCGTAATACTCCATTTCACTCATTATAATCACTTGATTTTATTGAGTGACTTTTTCTATATAAGTAGTTTTTTACTTTCCTTGCCCTATATTACCATAGGTAAGGAAAGTATTGCTTTCCGAAAAAACTTAAGGTACCCGATTTCTATACGGTTCAAGGTCCCCTGAGTCCAAAAAAGTGGTTTTTGGGTATTGGTCTGTATCTGTGTGTGTGTGTGTGTATGTACGTCTGTGTACACGATATCTCATCTCCCAATTAACGGAATGACTTGAAATTTGGAACTTACTGTAAGGTCCTTACAATTATAAGGTTCCGAAACTAACAATTTCCATCAAATGCATTTCAAGATGGCGGCTAAAATGGCAAAAATGTTGTCAAAAACAGGGGTTTACGCGATTTTCTCGAAAACGGCTCCAACGATTTTGATCGAATTTATACCTGAAACTGTCATTGATAAGCTCTATCAACTGCCAAAAGTCCAATATCTGTAAAAATTTCAGGAGCTCCGCCCCATCTATGCAAAGTTTGATTTTAGATTCCCAATTATCAGGCTTCAGATACATTTTAAACAAAAAATCAAGTAAAAAAGATTACGCATAAAAACCTCTGCAATTAATGTTCAGTAACATTTTCACCTAAAATTGAAAATAAGCTCGAAGTTCGAGAAAATAAGATTATTCAATTGCAAACTGTTGGCAACTGTTGATTCTATTAGGCTAAATGATTCACTATGAAGAGATAGCAGACTTCGTGTGTCTGCTACCACAGCCTGTCCTGTCACCAGCTGGCTTAGATCTTTGAATAGTAGACTTGAGATGAACACTAGCGTCAGTTGATCAACTTTCATATAGACAAGGAAAGCTGTGTAAGTACGCCACAACAGATTTTGTATAGTTACTATACTCGCACGTTCTGTGCTAACCTATAATTCCGTATCCACACTTTCGCCCAATACTTACAAATGACGACGAGCGTGAGAGTGTGGATGGGTGGTTTGCCAGCGCTCGCCTTCACTGGTCTTCGCTTGCCATCGCCCCGATTTTTGTCGAGCGAAGGCGAGTGGCTAGCCGAGCATCCACAAATATTCACGTTGTGTGAACTAGTGTGTTTTTAATTTCTATGACAAAATCTATACAGCAAGCTGGTCATGGATTGATGAATAATTAGATTGAACTGTAGTGTGGATGGCTAGACCAACGTGGTCAAGCTTACCAGCGACTTGGAGTTAACTTACCAGCGACTTGAATATAGCTTACCAGCGACTTGGAGGTAGCTTACCAGCTACTGTGGACTAGGCATAATGGTATACAAACAATGTATTTCATTTTTAAATACAGCTGCTTCATTTTTCGATGTACATTTTCAGGTTAGGACCCTACTACTTTTCAAAATGGCGACCAGTCCGAAGTTCAACGGCGGTGATTCGGAACACCTGTTTGACCCGAACTTCTCCGAGGAGATCAGCCACAAGATGCAGGTGCCGAAACGCATCAAGGTGAACGGTGACAACGAGGATGACGTAGTGATGGGGGTGGGGGGGAGTCAGCCGGTCAGCGCCTGGCTCAATGAGAAGATCGACATGCATGTGCCTGATCGTATATTGGTCATTGGTGAGTTGAGGAAATAATAATCAACAAAAACTTTTTATTAAAAACTAGTTTAACAAATACTGTAACTAAGGTTTGTTCTAAAGTACCTACAAGCTATAGTAAGGCCCATCAATCTAAATGATAAGGATTAGATTGTCTGGATTATTATATTTTTGTTGTGTGAAGCCACAAATTCTGAGCAGTGCTCAAGTGGCATACAACATGTCATTTTTAGAATGGAGTCACATGAATGCTCTAAAACACTCCTCAATGGTATAAGGACAAGCCTCTACCAGTGTCCTAATTATCTTTAATACGAATAACTTATAGCTGTTACACAGCCTTATATCCTCAGGAATGCAATTATTGTTTTATTTTGTTTTTGTTTAAATTTCACTGCGAATGGATTTTTTATCACCCGATAGATATAACTAGAAAATATCAAGAGATAAATAATAAAAGCATTGAGTTGAGGATAATATGTAGTCAGTAAAACTGAGTTTAACAGAAACAGTTTTGCCAACTTGCAGACATCAAACCGACAGAAACGGAGTTTGAATTGAGCACTGAAACTAGAGTTGACAGTCACATTCAGTTCTGGAACGACGGTGTACTGCTCAATAGAAAAATGCAAACGCATCGAAACGCTAGAACTGTACGCTCGAAAAGCTCTAACTTTCAAATTCCCTATCTGAGATCCATAAGAAGTGAATCGTATATTCAAGGTATCCCAGTGAAAGGTAGATTCAATTATTTATTCCAAAAAATGTATGCAGTACTATAGGATAAGTCTGTATTGCAAGTACCAACTGATGATACTGTAATAATAGTGTTTCCCTAGAACTTTTAGAATCCTATTTCCATTTACACATGTGTGAACAATCCAGTATTTTTTCTCTTTTATTCAATTTAATGAGATATCAGAACATCAATCTCGAAATGTGAAAACTGTTCTGAAAAGCACTGCAGTTCTACATTGAGCTTGAGACATTATGAAGTGTAAGGGTGAAATCTTTCAGGCGTTTACAGACTTAGAACCAAGCCACACGAAGCGCTTTACAGGCGTTTACAGACGAGTCGGCAGGGTAGGAAGCTCTCCGATTGGCTGATTGGGTTGGCGTTCAAGAATCAGCTGATAATCAGCAAATAGGAGAGCTTCTTGCCATGCCCACTCGTCTGAAACAAGGTCTATAAACCTTGGTCTGAAAACGCCTGAAAAACGAACGCTTCGTGTGGCTTGGCCCTAAGGCCAATTTTACACCAAAGCTGGGCCGGGTCGGGCCGAGCCGAGCGGATTCTGCCTGCGTTCGCACTGAAGCTGATTCACTCAGTAGGTTTTCTAGCCTTGTAGTGAGAACTCACTACGTGGGAAGATCCAACTAAACTGAAAGAAAGCAGAATTTGGCCGAAAACGCTCGAGTTTTCGGGCGTCAAGCCGACTGCACAAATCCGCTCGGTTCGGCCCGGAGTTGATTTGAATGCTCCCGACTAAATCCTGCATAGTTAGCGCGCACGCGGATTCCGCTCGGCTCAGCCCAGCTTTGGTGTGAAACCCTACTTAGTCTGTATTGTAAGTACTGATTGATGATACTGTAATCTCTAGAAATTCGATCAACTTATATTATTAAATTATTTAAATCAAAATAACAATGTTATTGTTATTGAGACTTGATATGGATTAAATCCGGTTTGAAAAAGAATTTAATTTAAACTGGCACTGTGACGTGAAGATGCGTCATTCGTGAACTTCCTATCCCGTACGTGTATAAGCCAGTTCATTGCTTTATTATATTATAGATGTGTTGTTGGTTCGTAATTGTGTTGTGTCTGTTTTTAGGCCAGAATGAGTTTTCGGGTACCAGAGGCACTCCCCTTGAAGCTAGTCATGAGAACGCTGTTCTACGCCCTGAGGTGGAGAGAGTCAGAGTACAGGTAAACAAATTCACAATCAGATCTCAATTCAAATTCAAATTTATCTACAATAATAATTCAATATCGGGGCACCGAGCTTTGCTCGTTATTTTTTTTTATTTTTTTATTGACTTTTGATAAACCGAACACATCTTTAAAATGATTGGGGAAGTACTAACAGCACAGCCCAAAACTGTTTCTTCCCCGAATTTTGATTTATACACTATAAATAGTCCAGAAAGTAGGTTATGTTCCATACACTTGAATTCAGGTTCAATTTTCTGTTCAAACATTTGAAAACAAGAAAAATATAATTTAGATTAAATACAAACCAAATTGAATAACAAAATAACACTCACTAATCACCTTAAATTGTCGAATAATGATCAACTTTGAAAATTATTATATACTCTAGTTTAGGAGGATTATCATGTCATGTCAACAAATCAGATTATGTTGATCAAATCGATTACTTAAATTGTCTAGCTAGATAAAATTTCTCTCTGATTGATTATGATTACACAGCTGGAAATAATTCTGTCTCTCTCCCACACAGGCACAAGCATCTTCTGTTATCGAGAGACGACGAGATTATCATCTGTTATAAATACAATAACAAGATCTGTATATCGTAGTCGTCATAAGCACAAATATATACACATAGGTAACATGTTTTTTTGGATTTAGTTAACATAATAAAAGGTCAGAAAAAGTCAGTCAGACAAAAACTTATTCAACGAGTAAAACTCTGCTTCTACAACAAACTTTTTAAGGTTTTTTTGAACAAAGCATCATTATTAATCGACTTCAAGGTATCTAGTAATTTATTGTAAATTTTAATACCAGTGACATTTATATCCCCTTCAGATAAGGCAAGACCATATTGGGAAAGTAGCAAATTGGTACCATGTCTTAGTTATTTATCAATCACATTGTGTACAAATACTTAACATGAGGAAAGGCACAACAGGCTCATGCCCAAAACTGTCCCATTTCCAATTTATACTATACTGTCCAAATCAAAATGTTGGTTATGTCACTTTCACTTTTCAAAATACAATTTACACTCTTCAATACTCAGATAAACAAGCAAATTTTGAATCAAATGGATACTATTAGAGAATAATTATGGAATAATTAGTCTTGTAGAATAGGGTCCGATCCCCCTATTGCGAAAATCGATGGTTTGTCTCGGTTTTATCCAAATGGGCCATTGTGATCACACCCTAAGGTCTGTACGGACTATAGTACAATTTTGTGTTTTAAAGACACAACATACTTTGGCAACTATGACATTTTAAATTGTCAAATCAAAAGATTAGAAATGATTCATACTTGAAATTCCTCTATGATTCACACTATTTTTATCATTAATATTTATAGATCCATCAGGAGTGGCCGTAATCGAGTGGATTAAATGCTGACTTTATAATTCAAGAGGCCTGAGTTCGAATCCCGGCCCGGGAAAGATTTTTTTTCTCAGCCCCACTATTATTATCATTTATATTTATTGATCCATCAGGAGTGGCCGTAGTCGAGTGGACTAAATGCTGGCTTTATAATTCAAGAGGCCTGAGTTCGAATCCCGGCCCGGGCAAGATTTTTTTTCAGCCCTCTCCCGTGTTTCGGTTGGACACGTTAACCGTCGGTCCCGGGTGGTTGAAAACAGTCGTTAGGTCATGTCAGAGGCCCTGAAATTGATCAGGTGCGACCTGAAACTCTGACACTGAGCCAGCCAGGCTACTCGATATATATTATTGATCCATCATTACCTCTCCACTTTCTGAACCGTTTATTCATAATCTATTATTTAATTTATTGATTTACTCATTCATCCATTAATATTTATTCACTATTTGAGCAATTTATTTACATATTTATTGATCTATTTATTCATTGGTTATTTATTTCTTCGTTTATTCATTCTTTTATCTATTCATTTATTCATCTTTTTATTTATTTTGTGGTTTCAGACCCCGCCAAGCACAATTACAATGCACGAATACAACTTCCCTTCAGCGGTGGAAGACCCCCCCGACCTGGGGTCGGCTCCACCCCCACCCTACCTCGCACGCCCCAAGGGCCGGCGGCCGCCTTTCGAAGGGCCAGAGGGGGCCAACTTCACCCCATTGGAGGGCGGTGATCGACTGAGGTCGGAGTACAACCCTTACAGGTTGGTGGATTCAATTATTTTTATTGATTAAGACTCCACCTATTTCGGAATATGTTTAACCTTATCTAAGTTTGGGAGAGGAATAGCACAAGGTTTCCTCATTATTTTTCTCTCTCTTTCATTCTAATGATGTACTTATTGTATGAGAATAAAAAGAATGATTGGTTTTACCATAGAGAGAATATAGTATATGAAGATATCCTATCGTTCGCCGAATTCATTTAAAGTTTGGAAGTTTTGTATCATACTATGGAGTTGTGTATCAAGTTGAGATGATACTGTATCACATTGTGTTGATACTGTATCATGTGTGATGATACTGTATCATTTATGGTGATACCATAGAGAAAAGACAGCATAAGAAGATATCCCATCGTTCGCAGAATTCATTCAAAGTTTGGAAGTTTTGTATCAAACTATGGAGTTGTGTATCAAGTTGAGATGATACTGTATCACATTGTCTTGATACTGTATCATGTGTGATGATTCTGTATCATCTATGGTGATACCATAGAGAAAAGATAGGATAAGAAGATATCCCATAGTACTGGGCTTTTTTGTTGCAAATTCCACTGTTAACTCAAGCCGATAGCCCTAGTAGTTGTTTTTGGTGAAGCTATGTAACGCTGGCAGTCTCTCATACTGTGCCGTTCTTACAGACACTCTCATCCGGCCAAAAAAGTAATAGACAATATTCGTCAGTAATCGGCTTGAGTTGTATAAGAATAAAAAGAATTATTGGTTTTACCATAGAGAGAATATAGTATACTAGCCGTCAGGCTCGCTTCGCTCGCCATATCCGTCTAGCCAGGGGTCTCCGCCCCCTGGACACCCATCTAGATCGTCCAGAAATGAGATCAGCGGGCTCGCTTTGCTCGCCTGCATGTAGACCTCACCGGAACCTCAGTACTGAATTTGAACGTTTCATGTCAATTTGATCTCGAAAATTTGGGAAAACGTAGAAAAACGCTGGTTACTATATCAGCGTATCTTTGGCGAACAAAATTCTTCCACCTCAGCTAAACCTGTGTACTGAATTTATTTCAAATATTTCCAAATAAATATTTCCATCAATTATTGAAAAAGGTGAGAAAACGCAGAAAAGCTGAGAAAAACGTTGGAAAAACGCTAATTTTGGGCATATCTTTGGCATTATTTCAAATTCCTTCCAACACAACATTATTACACCCTAGCTTAGCTTCTGTACTTAATTTGAACATTTTCTGTTCATTTGTTCTTGATAAAGCTGAGAAAACGCTGGAAAAACGCAGATTTTGGGCGTATCTTTGGAAATTTTCCCAGATCCGTTCTTAGTGCGCCTCTAAAGGGCCAACTGAACATACCTACCAAATTGGAACGTTTTTTGTCCGGTAGATTTTTAGTTCTGCGAGTGAGTGAGTGAGTGAGACAGTCAGTCAGTCAGTGAGTGAGTGCCATTTCTCTTTTATATATTATATAGAAGAAGATACTGTATCATTTATGGTGATACAATAGAGAAAAGATAGCATAAGAAGATAATATCCCATCGTTCGCTGAATTCATTCAAAGTTTGGAAGTTTTGTATCGAACTATGGAATTATGTATCAAGTTGAGATGATACTGTATCACATTGTGTTGATACTGTATCATGTGTGATGATACTGTATCATGTGTGATGATACTGTATCATTTACGGTGATACCATTGAGAAAAGATAGGATAAGAAGACATCCCATAGTACAGGGCGTTTATGTTGCAAATTCCACTGTTAACTCAAGCTGATAGTCCTAGTAGTTGTTTTTGGTGAAGCTATGTGACGCTGGTAGTCTCTCATACTGTGCCGTTCTTACACTCTCAGCACAACAAAACAGTAATAATAGACAGTTGTAGGTGGGCTGTCCACTGGAACCGTTTTCGTCCAAACTAGCATCGGCCGAAAACTACCGAACTCGTCCGAACGATCCCCCAACAAAGAAAGGAATAGATGCTCGTACATTGCAACATGTTCATACGGCCGTCTCCGGCCGATCAATTTTTCGATCCGAATGGAATGGGATTTTCCGGCTCTATCCGGCCGAACTAACTAGTCGAGCTTAGACAACAAACTGCTCCCAACCTAAAATTGTTTCACAGTCTTGTTTTTTGAAGTTGTTCTGTTTTATAAAGTTTTTTTTTGTTTTTTGAAGTTGTTCTGTTTTATAAAGTTGTAACTATGTATAATAAAAAGTTGATAAGTTTAGTTTAAGAGCATGGAAACTTGATAGGCCGGAGACGGCTGTGCACGGAACCTGTTGCAATGGACGAGTATTTATAGCTTTTCTGTTTGGAGGATCGTTCGGACGAGTTCGGTAGTTTTCGGCCGATGCTATTGGACGAAATCGGTTCCAGTGGACGCCCCACCGTAGTCGACAGTAATCGGCTTGAGTTAGCAAACAATCGGCTTGAAATTTGGAACATAATCGACCTATACCATAGGATATCTTCTTAGGCTATCTTTTCTCTATGATAATATTCTGTATTATCTTTACTCTATGATATTATTTAGTGTCTGTTTCTCGTCAAGTTCATCAATGAGTGCTGGAAAAAAATTTGGTAAAAATTCATAATTTGATTAATTTTAATTATTGTTTGCTTGTTTTTTTTAGCAGAGGAGGAATGGACTCAAGGAACGACAGTTTCAACGATCGGTATAGAATGCAAAATATTTCACAATACAGGTAATTATATATTTAATATACTTTCCTCTGTAATATCATGGCTGTAGTTTATCAGAATATCAACCATCTAATGTATATTATGTTAATCTTGATTGAGAGGGAACTGTTTATTGTAATTCAAAAAAAATTATCTAAATTCAAAATTGTTTATATTTGTCAATAATAATTATAGTCAAGTAGTATTCTTGGACCAGAAATGCGAAGTGCGTGACATACACATAACCTTTTGGATTTAATTACCATTAAAATTTGAAAGAGAAATAGTACAAGCTAAGCTTAGTTTTCCTTTCCCAGATTATGATATCTATTATTAGAGATCCTTGTAAAAGTTGTATTGATTAATCAATGATTGATAACGATATACCAATAAACTTAGAATAGAAAGTTCTGCAAATTTATTTTGATACTAGCTGGCCCAGCGAACTTTGTACCGCCAAACAATTAATGCAACCCATGACAAACTTTAGCTGGATGCAGACCTGAGGAGGCGCGATGCGGCATTTTGCATCCAGGTGCTTCTTGCTTATTGGTTTTGAATAGCAGATGCTATTATTCATATTATTCCAATTATCAATTTTAATGGATTTTATTTATATAGATAATTCTCCAATTGCAAAATAAATAATTCACTGAAAATCAATTAATTCTAAACACCGAAGACATCACAATTATTCGAAACAAAGCAATGTCTTTAGCGCATGTAAGTCTTTAACCTGAGGCCGCACTGCTGGATGGTTACACACAGAATAGTCATTTTGTTTTTAGTCTGGGCGTTTGGAATAAAATACATGGGCGGTTATGGAGCAGCACACACTCTTGTCTTCTATCTACCGACGGCTGTTGGATGACGCAATGATTATAACAGCTGATTTTTATTTCTGTGTGTGTCCAGCTCACAAATCTTCTCCCATAAGGATTACATGTAAACTTTGAAGGACCGTAGGAAAGAGTCCTGAAGTCGAATTATAAATATGATAGGCCATAAACCTGGGCCTGAACATAACAAACACAACTAAAAAAAAAAATCATCAAATTCGGTGCACACATGGAGAAGTTATTGAATGTCTAAATTTGAGGCTAGATTTTTATCTATATAGATATGAAAGTACAACAAATGCATTCAATATTTCCTCCTCCAATATTTCAAATTTCCTCCTAATATTTGATTGTTCATCTTTATTATGTCTATCTCAAGTCTTGAATTCAATCTTTATCTAATATTTTCATTCTTGTCCTTTAGTTTACTAAATATACTATAATGTCTTGCTATTGCTGTATTTGTTTTCATGCCATGTTCATATTGAATCATTAAGATCCAATAATATTACCAAACTCCATAGTCAATCATATTACATTCATGCTAACAGTTCTATGAAACTAGAAGGTTCACGTCATGTTTAGTATACTTTCAGTATATTTTTGGATAAGTTTGAATACTCATCTACTCATATATTTCCCATATTTATTGAAGACTTCATTCATACTTTATCGCTGCATTTTGGATAGGAAAAAACAAGTTGCGCGGTAAATTCTGATAATAGTTGTAGTTTTTTAGTGACTAATTTTGTTCACAGCTTTCATATTCAACTATTATTCAGTTGAATGAATTTACTAGTAGGCCTTTTTCATTTTCAATTGTATTTATTCAACTTCATTGCAGTTGATTAATCACCTTTTTTGACTTTTTGCTTTTCTTAGATTGTTTCCACTATCAGTTGATTCATCACCTTTTATATTACTTTTGTTTTTCTTAGATTGTTTTTATACTTGATTACTCAACATCAATGTATTAAACAATTCTCACTGCATTCTAATATATAAATCCCACATCTTCACGTTGTAGATTTTTTCATACTGGAGTCTTTGCACAATATTAATCTTATTCCATGCCAATAGATCAATTCTATTCATTACTGTAGAAAATAAAAAGATAGTTAGAATGCTATTAGAAGAGTACAATCACTCTACTCAGCTGAACATTCACTGGCTATATAAAGTAATGCATAACTTTATAAGTAAATTTAACATAATATATTCCTTTTTTATTTTTGTAATTATCTGTCGTTCTGAATATTGAAATGATTGTGATGATCACTAACACGTCCAAGCTAAGACATTGGGTTGATTGAATAAAAAGTAGAATCACATTTCAATATTCTTGTATAAGAATATAATTAATATAATTATATAATATTAATGAGGTAATATAATTATCTGAGTTACAAGCAACTATAGTGAGGTCGAAATTTAAAAAAGTACATTTGCCAAGTTCAAAGCCGAATTTCAAACAGCTTGAACCCTCACAAAATACGTCAAACAAAGGAACAAATTATATGAACCTTATTGAAAATTTCTTCATCTTTCCAACCATATCCTTAGAATTAGATTTTAACTGATACTTTTCTAGTAATTGACATTTTTCAAATATCGATACGGTTCATTATTAATTGGATTTTAGTTCAGTTTAATACGGTTCAGTATGAATTGGATTTTGACTGATAGCTTTCTAGTTATTGAAGTTTTCGAAAAATCTATACATCTCAAAAACTAAGGTTTATATAAGAACATTTTGCTTGACATTTTGATGTTGCGAATTTCATGTAAAGAAAAATAATTTAATGTAATGAAATTTCATGATCCTCGGCTGTTACACATTTCGTTCGGACAGTCTGTATTTTGTTTTTATTAGTTGTAATGAACATTCTAATTGTATTTTCATTCATATTTCGGTAGTTTTTTTTCAAATTTTGTGTTGTATTTTGCGGCAGAGAGGGCAGATATGGGAAGTGGACAGTTCTCTCGATGTCTGATTACAATCTCAATAGTTTTTTAAACTTCATTTTCGATGTTTCATTTACATCTCAA
The DNA here is from genome assembly GCF_014356525.2 of Nilaparvata lugens. Lineage (NCBI taxonomy): Eukaryota > Metazoa > Arthropoda > Insecta > Hemiptera > Delphacidae > Nilaparvata > Nilaparvata lugens. Next base: position 9,149,585 of record NC_052516.1, on the reverse strand, counting down.
CAGTTTTTTGAACTGTATTTTGTTTTTTTTTTTACAATGAGGGCAGATAATCGTCCCATGGAAAAGTAGACAATTCTCTCTATGTTTCATTAACATCTCAATAGTTTTTTGTGTTTTATTTTGTGGCAGGGAAGGCAGAGAATCTCCGGTGGGTGACGGTATGTCAGCCAATGAGGAGATTGCTCACCTGCGCCGACAGTTGGCAAAACTGAACCGGCGCGTGATGTCCATCGAACTGGAAAACCTGCAACGTCAGCAGTACGAGAAGATCGCCTGTGCGCTCAGTGTCGGCTACATCGTGTGGAAAACCCTGCTTTGGCTCAGGAGTAGCTCTTAAATGAGCAACAGAAGAAGGTTAGATTAGTTTAGATTTGATCTATTTATTCATGTAAATTACAGACATATAAATTGTGTGGTAAACGCTTCTATGGGTCAGGAGTTGCTCTCAAGTGAGTAGGAGAAGAAGGTCAGATTAGATAAGTTTCTTCTATTTATTATTGTAAATAATTGACCGTGCGAAGTGAGGTCTAAGATTCAAGTCGACTGTTTGGCATTTCTCTTAATGTTTAAATGGCTGGCAACTAATTTTTGGATAATAGTTCTCATCGAATTTCCATCTAGCTGTTAGCCCTGTTGTCAATGTCTGCAGTAGCAGAGGTCTTCGGGGTGATTTGCAGCATTTATTTATGATTTTCGTTCAATAATAATTATATACTAATTAGAATTTGAATAAATGCATTCTCTATTCAATTCAATCTGTAACTGGTTCACCGCTATGGCTTCGTATGAAATGAGAGCTGCTATGCAGAGATTGTCAGTTTGGTGTAAGGGTAAGCATTCCTGACTGGCAATTGGGAGGTACCGGGTTCGATTTCCCGGCTGGCAACTAATTTTTGGATAATAGTTCTCATCGAATTTCCATCTAGCTGTTAGCCCTGTTGTCAATGTCTGCAGTAGCACAGAGGTCTTCGGGGTGATTTTCAGCATTTATTTATGATTTTCGTTCAATAATAATTATAATGTTTAAATGTTTATATGTTGCGCATTTACGGCGAAACGCGGTAATAGATTTTCATAAAATTTGACAGGTATGTTCCTTTTTCAATTGCGCGTCGACTTATATACAAGGTTTTTGGAAATTTTGCATTTCAAGGATAATATAAAAGGAAAAAGGAGCCTCCTTCATATGCTAATATTAGAGTAAAAATAAGACTATAGAATTATTCATAATAAATCAGCTGACAAGTGATTACACAGATGTGTGGAGAAGCCAGTCTATTGCTGTATTTCCATAAGGTCTATAGTTTCAATCAGGTACTTGTGGATGAGAATACTGCGTGAGGTATATTAGAGTAAAAATCAGACTACAGAATTATTCATAATAAATCAGCTGACAAGTGATTACACAGATGTGTGGAGAAGCCAGTCTATTGCTGTATTTCCATAAGGTCTATAGTTTCAATCAGGTACTTGTGGATGAGAATACTGCGTGAGGTCTACTGTTCACAGAACTACTAGTAAATACCATATAATAAAAACACCGGTTATTTATTATTGTAAATTACAGTCAGAAAGATTGTGTTATCAGTCAGATACATCGTCTGACAGTCATATATGCTCTGGCTCAGGTGTAGATCTTAATGTGAGAAGGAGGAGATTAAGGGCAGGTTTCCGAGCTCAGGATTTAGCTAAGTTCTAGACTTTAAACAGCTGGAGTCAGAAAATTGTCTTTCCAAAACGGGCGTAGTCGCAGTTTTTATGATAATCTTTATTTTCTCATTTCTATAATTGGAAACCTTTTTCTTTGTCGAAATAAAACATTTCTAAATAGTTCAAAATAGCCTTAAAGTTGTGTTGTGAGTGATGTGGTACTTTTCCATAATGAAAACAAAAATTTGAAATTGTCAACCACTTTTTATTATTATAAATTATTATAATATATACAGAACCAGGTTTCGTAGCTTCACCAGCACATTTGTTTACAACTACTGTCTACCCAAAAGGAGTACCTCCCGCCATTTTCTCTTGGGTAGACAGTAGTTGTAAACAAATGTTGCTGGTAAAGCTACTGTGCCTAAGAAGATAATTTTGAATAAAATTTAGAATTAGAAATAGGCCGACACATCTAGAAAATACCTGAGTCTATACCTAATTCATGCAGGTGAACGGGCTAGAGTCAAGAAAACTTCAATTAATCTTGCCATGCCTGATTTAATAGGTTTATACTATAGAAAATCACTACAATAATTGAAAAATACAAACAGTTTCAATAAACATTGGCAACTAAAATCGAACAACAGAAACAACAATTTCATGTTACTTTGTTGACATTCTTCATCTGATTCGGGGGCGCATTACTATCCCCGTTTAGATAGCGATACGTCACAAAACCAAACAATATCAGTCATCAAATATGAACCCATTAAGAAAAAACCCGTTGAACCCAAATTTCGTCGATAGTAACCCATATAACCCATTTCATAATAATTTTGAATCCCCACTTTTTATTGACATTCTCGAATGAACCTTTGTTTCACTACACTGCACTTTCGTTGGTTTGTACGTTGCTTTATCGTCGGGGTTACAGTACCTTGTTTTTGGCGGTGAGCTTTTACCGGTTGAATTTGGCTTGACGGCGACGTCCTCTTACGTCCCTAGACCTGTCGTCTGAACGGATGTCTTGAAGCGGTGTTACATAAAGTTGCGGAACCAAAGGGGTGGTAGTACAAGAAGTTGGTTTGGGGACACACATGAACCGCTGTAAATAAATGTATTACAGCATTAATTTCTAACTCTTCCTACAATTCATCAAAAGCTAAAACAGGAGTTATCTATTGATTACAATTAATTAAATTCTCTCATTCTATTTGAATCCTCATTTTATATAGATTTTTATCTTAAACTACTGATTCTTTTTATCAGAATAATGGATCTTTCTTCACCAATAATTCAAAATGAAATGATGCTAACTTTATGATATTTTTCGTTTGGTTTGCGAAATCAAATATAATTTTTCATATAGTAGCTCGGCTAGTATTGTTGGAAACTTGTGCGCCAGCCAACATTTATTTCATTTATTATTTATGAACTATAGGACGCAATCCCAGTGAAAATAACGGGCATTCGCCCAAAACTGCTCAGAACCTTAATTAAAAATGAACATTCCAGAGTTTATGATTTGATTTACCTACAAATACAAGTCCAAAACTAGTATCAACTGAAATTATGAATTTATCACCTAATAAAACAAGACACTTTATAACACAATAAAAGAAAAAAATATAGAAAATTTCACTTTAAGGAAAGAGAATGTTTGCCTTATAAGATTCACCTTTAATTAAATAAAATTAGTAGACACATAGAAAATAATTTAAATTGTATTAAAATTTGAACATTCATTAATATTAATTTCCTGGAGAAGAAAAACTTTCTTCTTCATCTATTAAGATTTCTATCATAAAAAATTTACTAAATCATTCAAAAGCCTTAATGACATAAGAAAACAGAGTCTGAAAAATATAAATTAAAAAATGTCATAAACTCAATATGAACAATTCTTAAAAGTTTCATTTCAATTTAAAGGCTATCTTCCTGACTTTCAGCAATACTCTACGATAATATATCTCCAGGAACAATAACTCAAATGTAACGTAACTGAAAACTTTCTATACTTCTGTAGGAAAAAAATTATAAGTATCTTCCATCACTAATAAAATCAAAAGGATTATTCTCAATCAATATTATTAATTGAAAAATAACAGGCTTGTTGATAAAATCTTTGATTGAAGTTTCACTTAATTAATTTCCTAAATTATATTTTAACCTTAGTTTACATACCTTAGCGGTTATTTGAAGAAACAATTATTCGTACATGATGAAGAAACACAATTAAACCTTTCAGGACATGGCACTACTAGTAAATCTAAACATTAATAAAAATAAAACTAGCTCCTACATTAACTAATAAAATAAACTAGTAAACCTGCCCAAAAAGGGCGAAACATAATGACTACATCTTTACTCTCGTAGTGCTCCTAGCAAAGTGTCCTCCGGAACGTAATCTGGTCTCTCGACTGGGGAATCCCCACTACTGTATTTAGAAACAGGTCTCCTATTGGGCGAATGGAATCAATTTGACCAATCGTCGCGTGGCTTCTACAGCCTTTGGACCAAATAGTAACTGCAAAATCGGTAGTTTGTTATAATTTCAATGCTTGCTGTTTTCCAACTTATCGCATTTTATGTCGCGACAAGAAGGCTAAGTTTTAGAGATAATTCCATAATCTACATTCCTCGACGACTCGGAGCCACAATTTTTAAATATCTATCATGGGAAACTCGAAGTCATGGCCGTTCATAATAGAGAGAGAAAATAATTTATTTCGCTAACTCACTTACAATAATGGCTCTAGTCTATTGCGTATTAAATTTACTATTATAACGTGGGAAAAGGCCACGACTTAATAATGACATATAATGGTTGAAACTGCAACGCTAGCGAGCCATCGGAGAGCAATGACACACGCTTGATGTACATTCCGTAGCTATGAAAATTTCTATCCATTATGTATTCCAGCAGGAAATCTCCATCACTGAATTATATAAGTGAACTAAAACGGAAGCAGTTAAACTGAATACACCTATGATAAGATTATAATTGTATTAATCATGGAAGGTAAACTAATAAAGAATAGGGATATCAACAAAATAATATGAAATATAAAGCGAATAGAATATAAAATATGAGGCCTTAGACATTATTCTTATTATTTTATGAATTGGAATATATATTATCTATATGTACTAACTCCTAACTAGGTAAATGTATAATTCTTAACTATGAATGGATGAGTATTAAGCTATTGAAAATGGGTATAGTATAGAATATTATGATAATCGTCTTATGCTAATAACTTATTATTATTAGAGACATCACATACATACATTGCTACATAGGATATTATGACTGTTGATAACTTCAAAAATTGATAATCACCCGATTTGCCAAACAATCAATTATCTACTACCGTGAGAAAACTGTACAATTATTTCATTTACCGCGAGTATGCAGCCGTGCATGAAATAAAATTAAACCTAATTCACCTACCTAAATATATTTAATATTACGAAGTTAATAACATAATTTAATGACTAATCTAGTTGCGCAAGTTATTTACATTCCGGAATTTCTTCTATATACTTTATATTGTCACGTAACAAAATCTTTGACTAATAAACCCTTCATGAACCCGTAATGACTCCTTATAACAAATACGGTAAATATCTTTATCATAACTCTTTTTCTCCTTTCTCTTCTCATTCATTAGGAATCATCTCGTTGAGTGTATAGGACAAGGCTACAGAGTGGCGCCATACTCACAAAAATTATCTAATTATAACTCACGACGAAAAAATCTTGTCTTCAATTGACTGATCTTTTTCCTATTTTTTCCTGATCTTTTTCGGATATTTTTCAACATGACTCAAGCGTGATTTTCCATTCTACAGTCATGAGAAAAACACTTTTCATTATAATATTCTAGTAGGAAACCTCTACGACAGAACGCTAGTCAAACAAAACTATGATCGGTGCCAGGCTATAATCTACAATAATAATTCTGTATTTCGCTTCTCACTAGAGTATTGTCATTTTCTCACTGCCTACAACTTCAACTAGATAAAATGACTCGACAGCGATCATGGTTATTTATCTCAAACTCAAAGTATGTGACATTTTCTCAAAACACTGGAAGCATAGGTACTATTACACTATTACTGATTCTCAAGTTCACTGACATTTTCAACCTTACTGGAGCCTCACAATTTCTCAACAATAAACTTCATATCCAACTAGTTTCAATTACTCTACTAGATCTCAAAATATCTCACTTATTCACATGGAAAACTTGATTGCAATTTTACTATTCATCATTAAAAAAAATTATCATTTCATTAAAGATTTTCCTATTTTTTTTATTTATTAATTCTTTTTGACTACTTATCTCTAAAGGGTCCTACTACTGTTAATTACCTCAATTTAATTTCCCAACAAAAATTCTATTTCCTTTTTGACACGAACTTTCCTACATATTTCTACCTTATATCCCCATTTAAATTTTTAATCAACCTTTCAACTCTCAACTACAGAATAATTTAAACTCATGCTTAACTCAAGAGATTTTCCCTTTTCATTTTAAATTCAACTAGAAGGATTTCACTGTTAATTTTATTTTAATTTAACCCGTTCATTAGTGTTCCAATATTTATTCTACTTTCACTGATAACCCTTTTAACATTACCTAGGTACTCGAAAAAGTTTCTCTGTTATTTCATTTGTATACCTTAACTAATCACTTTAAATATTCATTGTCTAAAACCTTCAATTTTCGTTACCATACCAAATTTCTAAGCAACTTTAAACTCAATAATATCCCTTTTTTTTTTTACCAATTATTACTTGTGTTTTTGCGGCTGACTTTCCTACCAAACATTAACGAACCTTTTGACTGGGCTTCCCTAAACTGCTTTTCGCTGATTGTTTTCCTTACAATCACTACGAAGACTCACTAAATATTCTAGATTCGGTTTACGTTATTCTACTGACGAGCCCCATAACTCTCGAATGAACCAGACCGCTTACTAGATACAAAAAAAATCTTAGCTCACCCATCTTCGGTGCCTTTCGCTAAAATTATACAATACCACCGTACAAATTTGCAAGGTTAGTCACAGCTAAATTCCTTGATTTGTTACATGGACAGCTTTCGGGCAGTGCTCCGTTCTCTCTGGACACGGGCCTACACTCGCGCCGATTACCTAAATTCAACAACAACACACACAGGCAGGACATCCCCTTGTCCTCCTCTAAATCTTGAGTCTCAACTAAACAAACAAAAAAAATTCCCCACAGTCTACAGGAAACGTTACCAACACAACGGATCTTTACACTATCACTACGCATGCCTACCGCAAAAATCACACTTAAAAAAAAATATTTCCAATAATAAAACTGATTCACCTTTTCGAGAATAAACATTACTGATAAAGGGACTTAACAACCTCATCTCATCAACTTATTTTAATACAAATTCCCAAGGATTGATCATCGTTTCAACTTTAATCTACAATACCCAATTATTTAGTTTAAACATCTCAAGGCCAAAACTACTCATCAACTTTTCAAAACTACATATCAACAATAACTAATAAAACAGTTTCCTATTTATTCTCTGATTACCTTCGATCTACCTAAACTTATCAAAAAAAATTTCCTATTTTCCTCAAACATTCTCCATAATAATTTCCGCATTTTCCTAATTTACTTGGGTTGACCTTTAAAATCTCAATATTCCCTTTCACTACTACTATACTATGATGATACTCAAGTACCCGATGCGTGAGACCAGAATACGTACGTTGACATCACAATAATTCCTATCATCATTCACGGAATTACGGAATACAAAAAATTTATTCAGCACTTAGAATCAGTTGTTTTTCACCTATCTTAGTTTCTTCTACCAATTTTTATTCTACCATTAAACCTTTAATTTGTCAATATACAATTTCAATATAAAGTTTTAGAATACTTTCAACGTAAGCTTCAATGATACCTGACTTTATCTTCAAGCACTTCAAAAGATTATCATTTTAATGGTTTAACATAACTGAATAACTTTCCTGTTTCATCTACAATTATTTAAACTTCAGAAAAATTGGAGTAGCAACAATAAATTATTCATTCAACTCCAAACCCAAAATATTGACAGTTAACACGTTCACAGAATGAATTATTAAGTATAGACTCAGAAAAATTGATCTAGTATTATTAGAGTAAGTTATGAAAAATTAATTTTTTAGAAAATTTGAATTCCAGAGATTTAAATATCTCTAGACAGCAGAGTGGCGCAGTTGTGTGCCTAAGAAGATAATTTGAATAAAATTTAGAATTTAGAAATAGGCCGACACATCTAGAAAATACCTGAGTCTATACCTAATTCATGCAGGTGAACGGGCTAGAGTCAAGAAAACTTCAATTAATCTTGCCATGCCTGATTTAATAGGTTTATACTATAGAAAATCACTACAATTTGAAATAATTGAAAAATACAAACAGTTTCAATAAACATTGGCAACTAAAATCGAACAACAGAAACACAATTTCATGTTACTTTGTTGACATTCTTCATCTGATTCGGGGGCGCATTACTATCCCCGTTTAGATAGCAATACGTCACAAAACCAAACAATATCAGTCATCAAATAACAAATAATTAACTTCAACATAAAATTACTCAAGAAAGAAAAGCCCGTTGAACCCAAGTTTCGTCGATAGTAACCAATATAACCTTTCATAATAATTTTGAATCCCCACTTTTGATTGACATTCTCGAATGAACCTTTGTTTCACTACACTGCACTTTCGTTGGTCTGTACGTTGCTTTATCGTCGGGGTTACAGTACCTTGTTTTTGGCGGTGAGCTTTTACCGGTTGAATTTGGCTTGACGGCGACGTCCTCTTACGTCCCTAGACCTGTCGTCTGAACGGATGTCTTGAAGCGGTGTTACATAAAGTTGCGGAACCAAAGGGGTGGTAGTACAAGAAGTTGGTTTGGGGACACACATGAACCGCTTAGCGGTTATTTGAAGAAACAATTATTCGTACATGATGAAGAAACACAATTAAACCTTTCAGGACATGGCACTACTAGTAAATTTAAACATTAATAAAAATAAAACTAGCTCCTACATTTACTACTGAAATAAACTTATAAACCTGCCCAAAAAGGGCGAAACATAGTGACTACATCTTTACTCTCGTAGTGCTCCTAGCAAAGTGTCCTCCGGAACGTAATCTGGTCTCTCGACTGGGGAATCCCCACTACTGTATTTAGAAACAGGTCTCCTATTGGGCGATGGAATCAATTTGACCAATCGTCGCGTGGCTTCTAGACCCTTTGGACCAAATAGTAACTGCAAAATCGGTAGTTTGTTATAATTTCAATGCTTGCTGTTTTCAACTTATCGCACTTTATGTCGCGACAAGAAGGCTAAGTTTTAGAGATAATTCCATAATCTACATTCCTCGACGACTCGGAGCCACAATTTTTAAATATCTATCATGGGAAACTCGAAGTCATGGCCGTTCATAATAGAGAGAGAAAATAATTATTTCGCTAACTCACTACAATAATGGCTCTAGTCTATTGCGTATTAAATTTACTATTATAACGTGGGAAAAGGCCTGAATTAAAGAGAGTGCCCGGCACACTACGAAAACCTGGGTTGTATATATTATAATAATTTTTAATAATAAAAAGTGGTTGACAATTTCAAATTTTTGTTTTCAGCTCAAAATAGCTGAAACTTTACACTATTTTCTCCTCATTTTATGTTCAATTTTCTAGTTTTTCGAAATTTAATTTAACCGTGGACTGCGACCGCGCTCCGTTATTGTAAAGCCAATTTTCTGACTCCAGCTGTTTAAAGTCTAGAACTTAGCTAAATCCCGAGCTCGGAAACCTGCCCTAAATTATTCATTTGTTGCCCTGCACACGTCGAGACGATATTCAAGCTCTCGCCATGTATTCACCAGCATATCAGGTGTAACTGTCCCAACCGCCGTGACGATTCTTTCCCGTAAATGGTTCATATCTTGGATTTCTTCATTGTAAACAACATTTTTTATGTTTTCCCAAAAGAAAAAGTACAGAGGGGTCAAGGCCGGTTACAGAGCTCGACCGACCGTCAGTGCGTATGAACCATCTAGACCATACATCAGTTTTTGTGACTCACAAAATGGACGCCTTTACAGATTGTTCAATTGCAGCTTATTATCCTCGTAAACGAAAGATTAAAAGACGTAGATATCAAGTTTACCCGATGGTCGCCCAAAGAGCATTTCAAAGGGAATTTAGTACCATTATATACATCATTGCTTGCTTGGGTTGGAGATACATTTTTCAACTACCTTAGATTGTCCATCAGAAATTTTGATGAGTTATTTCGAGCTTGTATCACCATTGGGAATACTTGCAGTCACTTTAAGCTACGGATCAAATAAATGTAGATAATATTAATAATATGATTTTTTTAATAAAAAATATAGAAATGATTGAAGAAATGTATAGAAAAACTCTGAATTCACATATGACACTATTAATTGAATTCACTCATTATGCTATTCAATTCAATATCAGCTGATTGTCGGGCAGAGGTGTCAGCACATTGGTTATGTTGCGATCGGGCTACTGATCAGTACAGCTCTGAAAGCTTCAATTTGTTTCAATAGCGCGTCAGTCGACCGATGGAACGGATGCGTACGAGTTCGACCGATGGGCTTCGTACGCTGTATAAAACGCATGGTCCTGACCGTGCGCATGCGCGCCGTCAGTCCTGCTCTGTACGGATTCATGGAATATCTATGGAAAAGACAAGCGCGACTGACGTACGCACTGACGGTCGGTCGAGCTCTATAACCGGTCTTAGTGCGGGCTTCGTGGTGGCCAAGCAATTGGGCGAGCTCTCCCTATCCAATTTCCCGAAAAGCGAGTGTCAACTGAAGGAACTGTTTCCTGGCGCCGTCTCAAGGTCAAGCAGGTCTGCCAAATGCAGGGGGGCAAAACTTGAACAGTTGCTGAATCAAACACCACAAACTAGAATAGTGTAAATCACTTTTTACAGATTCTATGAGACATCAAAACTAGGGAGTTCTTTTTCAAACACTCTGTATAGTAAATTAATAGGAGAATAATTACAAAGAACTACAAGTACCCTTTATCCGATTCTATTTCAGGACTAGTTTCGGACGAATCACCCAGTTCTAGTCCGAAACTTGTCGCGTCTGAAATTAAATTAAAATGATTATACTAGCAGTTCTTTGTTATTAATCTTTCAAGTAGCTCTACCATAGAGAAACAATAGCTTGAGTATAGGGCATGGTATAGGGCATTTATGTCGCAACTTTTACTGTTAACTAAAGCCTATTATTGTCGATTACTGTCGATTATTATAGATTTTGTTGGGGGTGAGAGTGTATGAACAGCACAATATGAGAGACTATCAGAGTCACACAGCTTCACGGGAAAGAATTACATGAACTATCGGCTTGAGATAACAATAAAAGTTGCGACATAAACGCCCTATACCATGGGATATCTACTTATGCTATTGTTTCTCTATGGCTCTTCCAAGATACTTGAATGAGAAAATAGGAGAATTATGTAGTAGAAAGTTCTTCAATCGTGATCTCTCTACTGTAATATAGTATGAATTATAGTATATCACTATAATATATTATATTATAGTGAGATCTACGTTATAACGTCAGTGGAAATGATAGGAGGGCATTGTTACCACTTTTCCGTTCCCACCGCCTTCTATAGTAGCTGTGATCCAAGTTATCCTGATATATCTGATCTAATATTGATTCAACAAAATAATACAAGAATCATCATTATTGTTAATAATGATCAATACTATCTCAAATAATGTATATTATATTCACAAAAAATATGTTATCATAATCTAATAATACATTTTATAATGAGATGAAATATTTTGGTAGGTAGTTCATTACATTTCTTCATAGCTTAAACACGATTTGGCAACGGTGCGGAGTGGGAAAAAGATAGATCTATTTGCTTGCACTAATGACAGACAAGGATAGCAAACTAATTTTAAAAAGGTGCTGACTTTATAACGTGAATATCACTACAGAACAGTTCTAGTAATCATTTCTGAATACTGTTCTTCAGAGATTACGTTAAAAGCTATATTTTAATATACAATTAGATTTTAAATTACTATGTATTAGCTTTGTGATTTATCTGTGTAATTTGTTTGTTTTTCAGGTGTAGATGTGTTTTGGTTTAGTGAGCGGCGCTATCTCTTGCTAATCAAAAAGAGGTCACTATTTTATTCAAGAAGTCAGCATCCAAAAATATATAGGAAGTAAAACACGGGCTGTATGTAAATATACTTTGAAAACTATCAAGGTTTTAAGAAAACTGATTGTTAATTTTGAACAGGGTCCTCCCAAAAAGTTAAAAATTCATTTCTTGACTGATTTTTTCGTTTATAATATACCTGTAATTGTTCAGTGATCCCAAAAATGTACTCGTAAATTTAGTTTTGCATGTAAAATTTTCTTCGATTAATTTTGCAAGATTTACAAATTTATTTTGAGTGTCTAATCAAACTATTCTTGACAATATTTTTAGAACGTTATTTTGATTTTTGTACCTTAAATTATTTTCACAATAATCAAGTGATAATCTGTTTAGTGCTATTTTATTATTTTGTGAATTACTTAGTAAATATCAATTATCCCAATGACTCTTCCATAATTTCTATTGGTTTTTGACTTGATTGTATCAAACTTTTCATTCTATTTCTGTTTGTATGGTATTGCAAAGAAGTGTGTTATTTTGATTTTTGTACCTTAAATTATTTCCACAATAATCAAGTGATAACCTGTTTAGTGCTATTTTATTATTTTTGTGAATTACTTGTACATGTTGAGAGTGGGAGAAAATATGCAAACCAAAAACAAAACATGCCAATTTGAAGAAATAAATGCAAATAAAAATGTTTTAATGATCTCCACAAAAATAAACTGTGACAATTTGAAAAATATGTGGAGTTTTCAACAATGTAAAATAATTGAGGAATTTGAGAATTTTGGTAGAAAATTATCCGGGTCTTGAAGATTTTACATTGTAATAGAACTTTATGAAAATAATGTAAATGCCATAATAAATGCACTGGTTGTCAAGAAATGCAGTTGTATTCTCTTAGTAATTAGAATATATTGTTGATTTTTTTTCCAAAAATGTAGCCTAGTTTAAGCCCAAAGATTCTATCACGGATTTTATTGTCTGGAATAGATGATACTATTATGTTGAACTTTTCTGTAGGATGAATTTTGTTGCTGAAATGTTGACTATTTTGAGGATAGTATTGAATATACTCAATTTTCTGAGATTTTGTGAAAGGAAATAATGTTGGTTGATCCTTCGAAGTGTAGTGATTATGATTGTTTACTTACTTTATAATTTTTACAGTTTCCTATAAATTTAGTTTCGAGTTATGTGAATAAAGTTGTGTAGATATTGTTGATCCACTATTATGGCTTTTGTATCAATTCGCATGATGTTAAAATTGTCGAAATGTCTTTCCACTGAACTCTTTATTAATAGTGTTTGCCATATATTTATGCAAAATCAATAAATTATAGTACTAAAATATGTTGTTTTTATTTTATATCCTGAGTGTCTTTCATAGCTTTTAGTATATCTTGGTCTATTAATATGCATGTAATACTAGTCTAGGCTACTAGATAAGAATAGCACCCAAAACAGTGGATAGTTTGTCTGACTCAGTAATAACATTAAAGCCGCGTTTACACCAAAGTTACAAACAAAATGTTAATAACTTGAACCTTATAGATTCTATTAGATTGAACATAATTTATCATACACATGATGAACATATGTGTTTGTCAAGTTCCGTTCAATCTAGTGGAATCTTTAAGGATTAAGTTATTAACATTTTGTTAATAACGTTGGTGTAAACGCGGCTTTACTCACAGATATTTGAGGACTAAATTACTGTTGTTTTAAATACAACGAATTGAGTTGCATAACTAATATTATTATCTATAAAAAATTTAGGAACTACTGAAGCTATCGATTTTTTACAGTATTTATGAAATCTACCAGATTAAACGGAATTTGCCAAACTCATGAACACATAATCTGTTTGGAAAGTTATGTCGAATTTAATAGAATTTATAAAGACGAAAAAATTGTACGTCCAAAAATATATGTGTGTGTGTAACTAGACATGCGGTTGCTATATCCTTATCAATTTATATTGAGCTCTAAATTCTATAGCAAACTCTAGAGCTGTTTCATTTAAAATTGTACTGATATGTAGCACATACTTTATGAAGAGAAGGTGCTCTTCAACACACAAAAAAAAACATTTGAATAAGTAGGTATAGGTCTTACTGAGGTAGACTACATTCAATTGAAGTAAGTAGGCTATCTGTTATACGAAATTCACAGCTCCATAACTTTGGTAATTTGAGCTCTGGAAACAAAAATCAGACATGACCTTGTAGGTAGTTTCACTCTACAAATAAGTATTCTTGTAAAATTTTGCTACAATTCACAGTTCAAATGTTATTAGCTAAAAACTGGGTGAACTACAGGTCATACATACACAAATTTAAAATTTGAGGTTCTATTACTCCGTTACTTCTCGAACCAGAAATTTTATCTTCATATATAATGATAGAGAATTAATTTTTCTACAACTTTGTATTCTTGTAAAATTTTGCTAAAACGCATCGTTCAAAAGATATGAACAAAAAACTGAAGCGACTACCAAATTGTTGATGTCTGTCAACACGCAGGTAGGCTACTTTGAAATTCATCCATTTCAGTAAGTTCAGAACAGCAGAAAAATGAACGATTCTGCATGCTCGCGCTGCCTAGCGTCAGAAATTGTAACTAGCATCAGGCTTGTTTTGTACCGTACATAGCTTTAGTTTTTTCAAAATTGCAAGCTTACCGTTCATTTAATAGAAAATTATTACTGAATGAAATCTGTAGAGAAAGAATCGATTAATCAGGATTGATGATCTTTCTAATCAATCTTTTCTAATCAAATTAATTGGGAATAAATTGGAAAATTGAGAAATTGTACATAAGCTTGATGAGAGCAATCATCTATCTGGGATAAGTTTTTTCAAAAATATAGCTTTATACCTCATTAAATTCATTTTAATTAAGGAATAAAATTATAAAGCGTTTTATTCCTCACAAGTTTTATTCGTGATAAATTTCGATATAATTAGAAATAAAGTAACAATTTGCAAAAATCTGAAGCCATGTATCAATGAAAATAGCTCTAGTTACAGTTTCTACCGCTAGATGTCGTGGACGAGGTCTTTTGCAATTCCTTGGCAAGCAGTGACAAGAACGAATTCAGTTTTTTTAGACGGAGATAACGCGACGGTATCTGATTTTTATCCCAATTTTTTGACTAAACAGTGAATCTGACGGTAAATTGTGATACCACCTTATTTGTTAAATATTCCGTGATCTATAAATTATGTACAGTGCATTATTTTGGTGAAATTAATAGGAAAGCTGTTATTCGAGATTTTCTGCATATTGAGGTTAGTACAGATTCAGTTTTGTCAATTTTGTAGCCTAATTATTAGTTTGTCAATGAAGTACCATTTGACATGATTTGTAGAATTTCGAATTCCCTACAAAAAGTATTCATAATGTTTTCTTGATAAGATTGATGATAGAGATGTAATGTGAGGTTTTTGTTATGAGGTTCAACATTTTTGGCTTCATTATTATGAAAATTCTGTGATAAAATGTTTGATTCGATGGTGATATATAAATGAAAATGATCTATTCACCCCAATTAGTCCATGATTATTAATATTCACTATTATTATTGTGAATATAGACTCAAATATAGCCTGTAAATTTTCTTCTGGTTGCGTTCTTACCGTACATCAGTATCGTACCGTATTTGTAGTTTTCATGTTAGGTATGACCAGATATAATAACTAATCGGAAAGTTATATATTTTAAATTGTAGATCAATTAATTCTCTACAAAAAAGTTCAAGAGACCTACTTTTATTGATTGAACAATAAGATTTTTATTGGACAAAAACTGGAAGGATGTTACAAGTCTGAATTCAAATGAGATTCGCCCATTATTCCAAGCATAATAATCAAGGTTAAATTGAAAGTTGAAGAGATTTAAAAGAACATCAATTGTAGCCAGTTTTATGCTCTGCAAAAAAGGATTCTCTCACGTTTTTCGATTAGATCAACGATAAAACTACAATTCTCAAAAAACTGAAGCAATGTCAGATTATCTTGACATCTTGAGCAAGATTTGAAAGTTTGGTTCCCTTTACTGCCGCTAGGTGGTGTGAGTGAGTCATTCCTGAATTCAGCCGGCTTTTGAGAGCTTGAAGATTCAGAGCTTGGTTTCTGGCTTCCCAAACCATGACTAGATGTATTAGACTCCTTTTATTCAATTTTGTGACTTTGGGCTTGATCTGACGGTAAAATCTTACTGAACAATAATTGTAGAGAATTATTCTGTCTATAAATGATGTTTTGTCGATTTTTTTGTTAAAATCTATAATAAGGCCGTAATTTGATTATTTGTTATACAAGTAATGACGTTCACCACTTTTCATGAATTTAGTAATAATTATGAAATTATTGATGTGACTTATGTAGGCTCTTATTTTTTGGCACATTGATAGGCCTACATTAGTTAAAATTACACTTCATCTTCATATCGGCCAATAATCCTTTATTCCATAACTCACTTTTCAAATTAATTGGGAAACTACAGTTAGTTAGTTGCATTGGAAGTTTATTTAATTGATGAATAATATCTTGTAATTTATATAAATGGAGAGATCTAATCTTCCATATTCAATATGCTTCTTCTAAGTAAACGTTTTAGCGTGTCAGTTTAGCCTAAAATAAATAATACGGTACTGTACGTCCATTTATTTGAGGCTCTACTGTTTCTCTATTAATATATTGAGGTCACGTTATAATGGCAGTATTCAATTACCGTTGATGCTGCTATCCTTTTCTATCATTCGACAAAGCAGATATCGCTATCCTTTTATAGCTCTGCAACGTTGCCAGATCGCTTTTCAACAATGTAGAAATATAAATAAAAAAATATTCAATCTCAATAATGGGAATTTATCTTTAGATCATTGAAAAATATATAGTGAGGTCCACGTTATAATGACAGTGTTTAATTAGCAATGGTATTGCTATCCTTGTCTATCATTCAACAAAGTAGATAGCGCTATCTCTTTTTAACTTTGCTCTGTTGCCAGATCGTCTTTTAAAAATGTAGAATTAATAATTAATTAACAAAATATTTCAATTATGTAAATTAATAAAAAATATAACAAGAATGAACAATTAATATTACATCAGAAATACCTACCCAATTTATTCTATGTACCGTTCCTTGGATATACCGGTATCAGCTATCCTCTATAGAAGGCAGTAGCAAGGCGGAGAATCGGCAACGCTGTTGTTCTCCTATCTTTCTTCACTGCCATTATAACGTGGACTTCACTATAGTTAAGGAATAGCTATATCAGGGGAGTAATTAAAGCGTGGTAATTGGTAACTAGGCCCCCCTAATAAGCGTTCATAAGGCACTTGGGGGTGCTAGTTCAAAACTTGCGCGCTAGTTACTTGCCTCTCCTACTTGCCCCCTCTACTTGCCTCACTACTTGACTCACTCACTCGACTAGCCTCTTGGCCTACAGAAGATTTGAGCATCCATATATAGGGCACTAGGCTTAGGACTTTCATTATAACATGGACCTAACTATAGTTGACCGAGCGAAGTGAGGTCTAATATTCAAGTCGACGGTTTGACATTTCTCTTAAAGTTTAAATGTTTATATGTGGCGCATTTATGGCGAAACGCGGTAATAGATTTTCATGAAATTTGACAGGTATGTTCCTTTTTTAATTGCGCGTCGACGTATATACAAGGTTTTTGGAAATTTTACATTTCAAGGATAATATAAAAGGAAAAAGGAGCCTCCTTCATACGCCAATATTAAAGTAAAAATCTGGTGTGGTGCACTCACACAACTTTCCTTGCCGTTTTGAAAATTGATCACCTGAAGTTAGTGTGCACGCGCATCTCAAGTCTACTCTTTTAAACAAAGATCTGAGCCAGCTGGTGACAGGACAATAACGCTGGAGACATAGGAGGTCTGCTATCTCTTCATAGTGAATGATTTAATAGGATCAACAGTTGCGAACAGTTTGCAATTGGATAATCACATTTTCTCGAATTTCCAGCTTATTTTCAATTTTAGGTTAACATGTTATTGCACATTAATTGTAGAGATTCTCATGTTCAATCTTTTCCACTCGAAATTCTTTGTTTAAATTGTATCTGAAGCCTGATAATTGGGAATCCAAAATCAAACTTTGCATAAATGGGGCGGAGCTCCTGAAATTTTTACAGATATGTGACTGGTGGCAGTTGATACAGCTTATCAATGACTATTCTAGGTATAAATTTAATCAAAATCGTTGGAGCCGTTTTTGGGAAGACCGCGAAAAACCCTGTTTTTGACAACATTTTATTCATTTTAGCCGCCATCTTGAATTGCATTTGATCGAAATTGTTCGTGTCGGATCCTTATATTGTGAAGACCTTAAGTTCTGAATTTCAAGTCACTCCGTTAATTGGGAGATGAGATATCGTGTACACAGACGCACATACACTCATACACAAACACACACACACACACTCACACACACACACACACACACTCTCACACACACACACACACACACACACACACACACACACACACACACACACAGACCAATACCCGAAAACCATTTTTTTGGACTCAGGGGACCTTGAAACGTATAGAAATTTGGAAATTGGGATACCTTAATTTTTTTCGGAAAGCAATACTTTCCTTACCTATGGTAATAGGGCCCTATACGATACATAAACGCCCTATACCATGGTATATCTACTTACGCTATTGTTTCTCTATGATATAATCTAATCTTAAATAGTATCTTTACTCTATGGTATTATCACTTGAAAAATAAAAACGTTGATAGGTGTTTTAGACACGTTTTCATTATTTGCTGTATTAATGAGCCTGTATTCTGATGGCAAGTTTTATTCAATTTTGAAAATAATCTGATTTTTTATCAGAGTGTATCAGCACTTTTGTAGGATGTTATCCAGGGTTAAGGGTTAAGGTGTGGGTAAGGGGGGGGAGCCAAATACAATTAAATGTTAAGCCTTGTAGAGCAGGTTTGGGTCACGTAGGCCTATATGGACATGAAAGGCTTGTGCAAGCATAACCAAGCTGGAGGAGGAAGAGGAGGAGGAGGAGAAGGAGTAGGAGGAAGTGGTGGATGAGGTAGGTGGAGGAGGATGAAGAGGACGGGGAGGAGGAGGAGTAGGAGGAAGAGGTGAATGAGGAAGAGGCAGAGGAGGAACAGGAACTGAAGGAGCAGTAGGAGAAAGAGAAGAAAAAGCAGGAGGGAAGAAGTTGAGAAGGAGAAGGAAGAGGAGAAGAACTGGAAAAGGTGGAGGAAGATGAGAAGGAGGAGAACAAAAAGGAGGGGGAGTGGAGAGGTTGAGGAGGTGTTCAGGTGGATGAGGAGGAGGAGCTGAAGGAGGTGGAGGAGAAAAAGAAGAAAAAGCAGGAGGGAAGAAGTTGAGGAGGAGAAGGAATAAGAGAAGAGCTGGTGAAGGTGGACGAAGATGAGAAGGAGGAGAACAAGAAGAATGAGAAGAGGGGAGGTTGAGGAGGTGTGGAGGTGGATGAGGAGGGGGAGCTGAAAGAGGTGGAGGAGAGAGAGAAGAAAAAGCAGGAGGGGAGTTGATGAGAAGAAGAAGGAAGAAGAGAAGAACTGGTGAAGGTGGAGGAAGATGAGAAGGAGGAGAACAAAAAGGAGGAGGAGAGGTGAGGTGGATGAGGAAGAGGAGGAGGAGGAACAGGAACTGAAGGAGCAGGAGGAGGAGAAAGGGAAGAAAAAGCAGGAGGAAGAAGTTGAGGAAGCAGAGGTGTTGGCGAGGAAGAAGGGGTAACAGAAGGAGAGAGAACAGAAGAGAGAGAGAGAGAGAGAGAGAGAGAGAGAGAGAGAGAGAGAGAGAGAGAGAGAGAGAGAGTGAGTGAGTGAGAAAGGGTGAGAGAGGAGACTGTGTTAAATAAACAGAAGTAGTGTTTGTATGGATATGTTTACCAACCTGTGTTTACTTTTAATTATGTGCTGAGTGTGTTTTTTTGTTTTACCCATCATCGCTAAATACATATATGTAGGTAAAATGAGATGGTGGAAGTGGGAAAAGTGTTAAAGGAGGAATGGAAGGGAGAGAAGAAGAAGAAGAAAAAAGAAGAAGAAGAAGAAGAAGAAGAAGAAGAAGAAGAAGAAGAAGAAGAAGAAGAAGAAGTGGTAAATGTACATTTCGGTCGCTGAGGATGAAGTCCACAAGAACTCTAGGCTTGTGCATAGGTAATGGAGGAGATGATGATGATTAGAATGATGATGATCAAGAAGATGTACATTTTGGTTGCTGAGGATGAAGTCCACAAGAAATCTAGGCTTGTGCTTTAGTAATGGAAAGGATGATGATGATATGAAAGGTGACTGAGTCTCTTGTGAACTCCGAAGCACTGGAATAAAAAATAATTTTGAAGTTACTTTTTGAACAGGTCTAGTAGGTGGTATTATGAAAATTTCCATCAACTGTATATTTGAAAATTTTCAGTGCTTACCCAATTAGTATTTTTTCGCCACACTGCACAGAAAGCAGCTGTTTTCCAGTCCCTACATAGATCTGAAAGGCATTGTTTGCAGACGACTCTCATCTGACGTCAGAACAGGTTTCTTTCCATTCCTAACATGGAATTAAGAAAGGTGATCAAAAAACAGCTGATCAAAAAACTTTTCATTATTTGTGTTCATTATTCAATAATTAAAACATTTATAATAATACTAGCAGAAACCCGTGCTCCGCAAGGATCTATTTTTAAACTTGACAAACTGAAAACTTGACATAATGAAATTTTGAAGAATTGGAAATAGGCCTATAACCATCCTTGGTTAATTAAGAATCTATATGCAAAATTTCAAGTCAATTAGTCCAGTAGTTCAGACGTGATGATGCGTCAAACATAATTTCCCTATCACCTACGTGTATAAGCCAGTTCTTAACTTTATTAATTATAGATATATAGTTAACGACTGCAAGAGATAGGACTGTGGAACAGAATAGTGGTAATAATAATAATAATAATTTTGAGTGACCTGGCTGGCTCAGGTCTGGTGTCATAGTTTTCAGGTCGCAACTGATCAATTTCAGGGCCTCTGACATGACCTAACGACTGCTTTTACGCAGCCGGGACCGACGGCTTAACGTGTCCATCCGAAACACGGGAGTGGCCCGAGATAAATATCTTGCCCGGGCCGGGATTTGAACCCGGGCCTCTGAATCATAAAGCCATCATCTGATCCACTCGACTACGGCTACTCAGAATAGTGGTGAAACTATGATAGCGCCAGAAGTGGCTCAAAAACAATGGTTGGTGTAGTACTACATGAACTTTTTGAAAGTGATTTGAAAAAAAATGTTAAAACAACAGAACTGAAAGTTGTCAACCTTATCATTCTACCTCCATTCAGAGAGGCTTTCATTTGAATGTAAATCTATATAGATAAAGATGAATGTATGTTTGTATGTTTGTTCCCTATAGACTTGAAAACTACTTGACATAACGGCATGTAACTTATTTGGGAATACCGTATGTTGTGTTAATATTGGGGATGGTTTCTGAACAGAAATTTTAATAGGGGAGCTAATAATAATTATTTATTAATCTATTTTACAGACCTATGTTTTCGAAATTGTCGGCCGAGCGGCTAGTGAAGAACGGAAAGATGATCATGATAATATGATTTCAGCATCTAAAGTTACCAGCTGTAATAAACATGTCACCCTGTGATAAATTGTGTACTGGTATTGAAACGGTAGTTTGGAGTTGAAGTGTAGTTGATTGGTACCAGCTGTGTAGATAATGGTTCCTTAGAAGACTTATACAAATAATCATCACTCCCCTATCATTGAGAAACTGGGAAATGTTGAAAAAAATTTATTCACCTCATGAAAGAGAGTTGTTCATATTGCATTCATTGATTACTGAAGAATGAGAGGATAATTTACAATTTATTTGAATTTCGGTTAGCTTATATTCATCCTAAAATGGAAGATGGAAAGAATAATTATGGAATTCTGTGTGATTCATCGTACATCGCATTTTTCCTGGACCATCCATTGACAATCAACAATCATGAAAACATTGAATTCATCTTTGAAACACTGATTTAAACTATCTATTTTTTTAATTCAACACTTTACTAATAGATATTATTACCAATTGATTGAGAAGAATATGTTTTGGGAATAATGAATGCTGCATGACTAAGCACATAGGAAGTCCGTATTCAGATGTGAATGAAAATATTGATTGTCAGATAAATTTCATGATTCACCAAATAAAGTTAAGTGTGACATAAGATACATTGACATTTTGGCGGTACGAAGTTCGCCGGGTAAGCTATTTATAAATAAAGATTTATTATTAATAGTCAACGCTTTGAAAAAAGACAGACTCAATCACCAGGAATACTATAAATTCTATGAGGGACCAGTAAGCCATTAATTTTGAGTAGTTCAATGACTTCCATTATGGACACTGGATACATTATGGACAATCAATACGTATGAAATTTACTAGCCACAGAATAAAAAACTTTTGATTACAATGACCCCGACTACTACAATATGAATAACCATTTGGATCAATAAGGAGTTACTCACATCTCTCATCAACTTGTACTTTTTATTCACAAAATATTAACAAAAAATAATATTATATAAGTTATATTGAATGAACTCACGGCTAGTACTCAAATTTGTCTTTTTCTGGCCGTGCTACAAATAAATGTAGGTATATGTTTGTAATCTTGTTGTATATTAAGAAAGTTTTCAATGTGATTTTTGATAGCAATAAAATTTGAATTTGAAAAAAATAGTTATCAACAAACTCCTAAGCAAAGAAAATCTATGTGCTCTTTTCCAATCGGAATGTATATGACTCCATACAGCTGATAGAAGGCGCAATCCGAACTGCCTGTCCAAGCATACGACAATGGAATACACACGTGGCAAGCTCGCGCTAAATTAATTTTATCAGCTGATTGACAAAATTATTTTAAGCTTTCCAATGATTACAACATATGTTAGAATATCATGTGTCAATTATCTCAGTCCCATATGGCGTTCACTTTACAATGTTCATAACCTTACTTAATAGGATCCTTTTTCATCCTTTGAAACCCTTAGAGGCAAAATATCTCAAAATCCGTTCTTAGTGCGCGTCTAGCATGTTTGAAGAATATTTGTGCAAAGTTTTAAGTCTGTAGGCCAATTAGTTTGAGCTGTAGTGTGATTTTACATCAAAATTTTCGAAAAATGCTCTCTCCTGAACCCCCCTGTGCTCCTGATCAGAATTTTTCTGCATAGATCTAATTTTTTTTCGTAGCTGAACAAAAAAGTTCCTTATGACTTTAATGTGAAGTGAACGGTTAAAAAGTACAAAATTCTGGGGGGCCCCAGCTCCCTCAGGGGGGAAAACTTCTGAAAATCCTTTGTTAGTGGATGTTTTGAGGCTACCATGAACAATTGTGCAAAATTTCAAGTTTTTAGGCTCAGTAGTTTGGGTTGTGGTGTGATGTGGTAGAGCTTCCACTTTTTGCTTTCGGAATAAACAATTATTCTCATATACATATATATATATATATATATATATATATATATATATACACCTAACTGGTGTGTGCCTAACTTTATTCAGGAATATTGAAAGCGTCAGTTAGTGGAGCTGGTCTTAAACAGTCTCCTTTCCAACTCCAGTACTGACTGCACGTCACTTATCCAGTTCGATAGCACAACAACTTCCATGTCAGTTACTTCCTCAGTTGAAAGCTTATCTATATATATATATAAAAGCGAAATGACACTCACTGACTGACTGACTGACTGACTGACTCACTCACTCGCAGAACTAAAAATCTACCAGACCAAAAACGTTCAAATTTGGTAGGTATGTTCAGTTGGCCCTTTAGAGGCGCACTAAGAAATCTTTTGGCAATATTTTAACTCTAAGGGTGGTTTTTAACGGTTTAAAGTTCGTCTTTAAGCATGTATATTTTTCTTATTCTCTTAATTATATTTGAAAAATGTCCATACCATATGTTAATATAGAACTATAATCTAGAGAGAGTACCTTTTCGAAACAGTTGTTAACTGGTAACTAAATTAATAATTTTAGTCAGGTTGGCATTAAGTTGAGTTGACTTTGTTAGGTTGGCACCAAGTTGAGATTGAAATGCATTATTATCGCGGAAAAATTGATTGGGCACTGCTACTTCAATCAGAGCTATTCCTGGGAATATTATATTACTAGCCGTCAGGCTCGCTTCGCTCGCCATATCCGTTTAGTCTGGACCCCTGACTGGATCGTCCTAACATATGATACAAACGCTCAAATGAAAAATGCAGGCGAGCGAAGCGAGCCTGATGATCTCATTCTTGGACGAACCAGTCGGGGGTCCAGGGGTGGAGCCCCCTGGCTAGACGGATATGGCGAGCGAAGCGAGCCTGACGGCTAGTCACATAATATAGCACAATAAGTATAGTGTAGTACAGAAATAATTTCTTCTCTTCTCTTCTTCTTCTTCTTCTTCTTCTTATCTTCTTCTTCTTCTTCTTTTCTTCTTCTTCTTTTTCTTCTTCTTCTTATTCTTCTTCTTCTTCGTCTCTTCTTCTTCTTCTTCTTCTTCTTATCTTCTTCTTCTTCTTGTTCTTGTTCTTCTTCTTCTTCGTCTTCTTCTTCTTTTTCTTCTTCTTCTTCTTCTTCTTCTTCTTCTTCTTCTTCTTTTCTTCTTCTTCTTCTTCTTCTTCTTATTCTTCTTCTTTTCTTCTTCTTCTTCTCTTCTTCTCTTCTTCTTCTTCGTCTTCTTCTTCTTCTTCTTCTTCTTCTTTTCCTTCTTCTTCTTCTTCTATTCTTCTTCTTCTTTTCTCTTCTCTTCTTCTTCTTCTTCTTCTTCTCTTCTTTTCTTCTTTTCTTCTTCTTGTTCTTGTTCTTCTTCTTCTTCTTCTTCTTTTTCTTCTTCTTCTTCTTCTTCTTCTTCTTCTTCTTCTTCTTCTTCTTCTCTTCTTCTTCCTTCTTCTTCTTCCTTCTTCTTCTTCTTCTTCTTCTTCTTCTCTTCTTCTCCTTTCTCTTATTCTTATTCTTATTCTTCCTCTTCTCTTTGTTGCTCTAGCTTTAAGCATCATTATTATTACAATATTCCCCTTACTTCCATTGTTTAATAGTTTTTTATCATTTTATCGCTGAATTTTGTCTGTTCTGATGCTTATTCTTCTTCTTTTTCCTCTCCTCTTCCTTATTCTTTTTGTACTTCTCCTAGGGTTAGACTTGATTTTTAGAATGATTTCTTCTACAGTTGTGATCAAATCGTTTCTCTGTTCTCCTGTCTTGTTCGCCTGTTCCTTCTTATTCTTCTCTCCTTCTAGACATTTTCTTCTTCTTCTTCTTCTTGTTCCAGTTCCCATCTCGTATCATTATGACAATATCTCCATCTTTGTTCCACATTTTTTATGATCTGTTTGTCTGTTCGACTACTGTATTGTTAAAAGTAAATTGGTATGGCTTCTGTTGGTGGGGAGTCCCTTGCGGGAAGGTCCCACCGCCTAAATATTATATAATTTAAGCCGTCAATGGGCCTTACGACTGTCATACTTCAGCCGGGACCGACAATTACGTGCCCTTTCGAAACACTTCATTGTTTACTCTATCCAATAAATAAATAAATAAAAGTCTAGTGAAACAAACATTTCCCTTCTTCCCCTCCATCCCCTCTTTCTTCAATTCACCTCCCCTCCTCATTCTTCTCCACCACCACTTTTGTTTGTCTTCTTCTTCCATTTTCCAAAACCATCATTTTTACAATATTTTTGTACTTGTTTAACAGATTTTATGATCCGATTGTCTGTCGCACTTTCCAAAGTCTGATTTCTAATGAAGCAAAAATTTATATTCTCCTCCTTCTACCTTTTCTCCTCATTTTCCTTCTCCTCCTACTCTGTCCTAGTCTGTCGCTCTCTTCAAAGTCTAGTGAAACATGAATTTACCTTGTTTTTCTTCTCCTCTTATTTTCTTCAATCCCTTCCAGTTTTCATCATCATTATAACAATATTTTCATTTTCTATTTCCCGCTTGTCTGTTCTCCTCTCTAAAGTCCAGTGAAACAAAAATTATCCCTCTTATCTTCCTCTTCCTTCTACACTACTTCCTCTTACTTTTACACCACCTCCTTCTCCTCTTTCTCCTTTCACCAATTCCCAACATCATCATTATAACAATATTTCTGTCTCTGTTTCCCAGTTTTTATGATCCGTTTGTCTGTCCCACTCTTCAAAAACTAGTGAAACAAAAATTTTCGGCGCGCTTAAACTTCAACAAATTCCGTGACGAAAGCTGTTAGCGTGCTGCAATGCTGTTTCTGAATTTCACCCTGAAAAAAAACCAACCTAGAAACAAAATGGCGAACAAATATTTCCAGATATTGCAGTTTAAATCCAGGGGAGAGTGAAGGGTGGGGGACTTGCGAAGTCCTTTGATAAGTCCCGCGTTGACTTTGCATGTCAAATGTATAGCGACAAGCATTTTATAAGTCCGGGGACTTAGTCACCGTTTTTGAAGTTCACTGAAATATGGGTCACGTTGTTTGAAAGGTTTCATGTTGAACTGTCAGTGTATGATGAACATTTCATATTATTTAATATCCTATCCACAAAAGACTAGTAGAAAACCCTTGCACCGCAAG
Organism: Nilaparvata lugens; assembly: GCF_014356525.2. Lineage (NCBI taxonomy): Eukaryota > Metazoa > Arthropoda > Insecta > Hemiptera > Delphacidae > Nilaparvata > Nilaparvata lugens. The sequence continues at coordinate 9,123,055 of NC_052516.1, read as the reverse complement.
GGTCTATTTTGAAACTTGACAAACTGAAAACTTGACGTAATGAAATCTTAAAAATAGGCCTATAACCATCCTCAGTGAATTGAGAATTTATATGCAACATTTCAAGTTGATTAGTTGAGTAGTTCAGACGTGATGATATGTCATTCATGAATTTCCTTTTCCCGTACGTGTGTAAGCTCGTTCTTTCCTGTAAATTATTGACCGAGCGAAGTGAGCTCTAAGATTCAAGTCGACGGTTTGGCATTTCACTGTTTAAATGTTTAGATGTTTGAATGTTTAAATGTTTATAATTATGTTGCGTTGAAGGAGCCTCCTTCATACGCCAATAATGGAGTAAAAATCAGACTATAGAATTATTCATCATAAAAATCAGCTGACAAGTGATTACACAGATGTGTGGAGAAGCCAGTCTATTGCTGTATTTCCATAAGGTCTATAGTTTCAATCAGGTACTTGTGGATGAGAATAATGCGTGAGGTCTACTGTTCACAGAACTACTAGTATTACAGCTGATGGAAAGTGAAATGCAAGTGTGGGCTTTATATGGGCTTTGAAGCCCTTATATGGGCTTTATACGTGGTGTTTACACTTGTGATGGATAGCCATAAAATTGTAGAGCAAACTTCACGGCGAATTGTAAAGGAGGACTCTGATTGGCTGAAAGGCTCAGCGTTTGGAGTACGGTACGGCGAACAGTTAACAGAGGCGAGCGGCAAGGCGAACGGTTCGGAGTACGGTACGGCGAATGTTTAACAACTAATTTTTAACTTTATGAAACATATGCTCATGTTCGCTGAAAGGCGCGATGTTCGGCGGAATGCACGGTTTGCTGCGCGGTTCAAGGTTCGGTTCAGCATGATTGTGTGGTCGCACCTTTAGATGTTACCGTACAGGACATTTATACAGATCACAGTTCAAAGCAACATAATAATCTATATTATGATGAAGGAAACACACATCGATATCTCAAACCTTTCAAAAGTTATTCCAATTCAAAGATACTGATATATAATCCGTCTATCATCTTCTATACTATAATAAAGGAAAGAACTGGCTTATACACGTATATAGGATTGGAAAATTATGTTTGACGCATCATCACGTCTCAACTACTGGACTGATTTACTTGAAATGTTGCATAAATTCTTAATTAACCGAGGATTCTTATAGGCCTATTTTCAATTCTTCTAGATTTCATTACGTCAAGTTTTCAGTTTGTTGGGTTTTGAAACAGATCCTAACGAAGCACGGGTTACCTGCTAGTAAATAAATAAAATGAAATAAATAAAATGAAATGAAATTCTACTTTCAATAAAGGATTGATGGATTTGAAGATTTGAACTGGAACCAGTTGAATTGTTAAGGTGCGTCATCAGCGCCAGAAAGAAGCTCATTTTCACTTCTCATCAGCTGATGCCAATCTAATTACAACTGTATTCATTCATTAACAGTAAGATACAGTTATAATAATCACGGCATCAGCTGATAAAATGTGACATGCGCGTGCTCGTGGCACAGAGGTCTGTACGCACCTATAGAATTTACTGAAGAGTTTGATTAATTCGAGATTAATAAACAGCTATTATATTCATCCTCAGGTCAATTTCTATCACATTAAATATGCCATCTTAATATCGAAAATAATAGAACAAACTATGCATTCTCTGACTCGAAATATCGTGAATCACCTTTTTCAAACCTTTTCTCAATCCTCAGGTTCGTTTCTGAGGATTAAAATCACATTAGAATATCGAGGCACCGAGCTTCGCTTGTTATTTTATTTATTGACTACTCATAAACCGAACACAATTCTTTAAAGTGATTGGGGAAGGACTAACAGGCACAGCCCGAAACTGTTTCTTCCCCGAATTTTGATTTATACACTATAAATAGTCCAGAAAGTAGGTTATGTTCCATACACTTGAATTCAGGCTCAATTTTCAGTTCAAACATTTGAAAACAAAAAGTTCTAATTTAGATTATTCACAAACCAAATTGAATAACAGAATAACACTCACTAATCACTTAAAATTGTCAAATAATGATCAAATTTGAAAATTTTGATATACTGTAGTTTATCATGTGATCGAGTCGATTAAATTGTCTAGCTAGATAATATTTCTCGCTGATTGATTACACAGCTGGAAATAATTCTGTCTCTCTCCCACACACGCATCTTCTGTTTCGACAAACGACGAAAATTATCATCTGTTTTTCCAAGGATGAATAATTGTTATCATTTTCATATCCTTCAGCAAGTTTTCCCAGGGATGAGACCTGGTGCAATCGAATTTTTATATCATAAACCTACTATGTTCCAAATTTCGTGAAAATCGTTAGAGCCGTTTTCGAGATCCGTTGAACATAAATAACCAGATATAAAAATATATACAGATATACAGAAATTCCTCGCTTAATATAATAGGATATGCCATACTAATAACAAAAATAATAGAACAAACTATGCATTGTCTGTCTCGAAATATCGCGAGCCACCTTTTTCAAAGCCTCATCACCGAAAATGATGAAAAATGATTCCCTATTTTCTAACTCATTAACCCACATCCTTTGACAAATAATTAAAATTATTAGGTTCCTCTCTATCACACTAAATACCACCCTAATATCGAAAATAATACAACAAAACTATGCATTCTCTGACTCAAAATATCTCAAACCACCTTCTTCAGAGCCTCATCCCCTAAAAACCTCCCTTCTCCACCCATGCACCCTCCTGTAATACACACTCTTGTCTGTGACTGTCATCACTTGGGACGGGAATTTTTGGTGGGGAGGGAAATTTCGGTACAAAAAAGGGAAAAGCTCCATGTAGGGTGGGAAGGGAGATTTAGTTGGGAGGGAAATTTAGGACCGAAAAAGGGAAAAGTTATGGTGGGGTGGGAGAGTTTGGATTGGGGAGGGAAATTTCGGGTAGGATTTTGAGACGGGAGGGAAGTTTTGGGGTGAGAAGAGGGAAATAATCGCTGCCCAGCCTGCAGTGATGACACACAGAGAGGGTTGTTACAGACGTGTCTGAGTTACATTGGGGTATTGAGCGGCGGCTGGAGAAGTGGCTATCATCGGCTCGAAAATATCCCTCAATTTTCAAAAATAATCGGTCTGAAATGTAACCTGAGTTCTCGGGAAACTGTGGTAGATTTTGGGTTGAAGTGTAGGGAAGGTTCGTGTCGAAAAAAGGTCCGCGTGTGGGGTTTTGTTTTCGGGGTTGTTTTTTGGGGAAAATTTGAGTACGGGTTCCATTGTGAGCTGAACTGTGTTGGGGTTGAATTGGTGAGTCATTTTATTGTTATCAGATGAGTTTGATAGTGTATTTAATTCATTTATTAATACATTATTGTGAATACTATAGTTACTAACAGTAACATTTAAGTCTTCAGTTATGTATTAAATTGGGGTTGTTCCTGGCTTATAACTAAAAATAAATCATGACTGATAATGACTAGTTGATGATTCATTATCAATAGTTGGACAAGTGAAACCATTTCGCCCAATTTTTTTCAATTTTATTGATTATTTTACGATTTAAACTTGAAGTTGGTTATTGTAATCAAGGGTAGAGTAGGTGAATAGATTCTTTTTTAAAACTAGATGCTCCTAATGACTGATAATGTCTGGTTTATTAATCTTTATCAATGAATAAGTACTTCAATTTGTACCAATTTATACGTATTCAATGGGGAGACAAAGGAACAGAGCGAATGAGGCAAAAATTATTTAAATTTTCTTGATTATTTATGATTTGAACTTGAAGTTTGTTGTTGTAATTATGGGAAAGAGTAGGTGGATAGATTCTCTTTTACAACTAGAAGCTCCTAATGACTGATAATGTCTGGGGTTTATGAGTCTTTATCAATGAACTTTCTTTGGGCTATTCTTTGGATGATATACTGTTATTATTTTTGAATTTTCTTCGATAACAACTATTAAAACCTTGAAATTTTTTGTATAATGGGATGTGATAGATCTTTGTTTGAAACTAGGAACAATTGACTGATAATGTAATGATTCTTGATTCTGGTTCATGATTCTTTATCAATGAATTCTCTTTGGACTATTATAACTTTGGACTATTATGTTATAATTTAACATAATTATTTTCAAATTTTCTTTGATTTAAACGATGAAAATCTTGAAATTTCGTTTATTAATGGGATATGATAGAAATTTGTTTGGAGCTAGAGACACTTCATGACTGATAATACCCAAATGATGATTAATTATCAGTGATTTTTTGGAACCATGCACTCAATCTATCGTGAATTTTCTCGCATAATGTCATGATCAAAAACGTCAAATTGTTTGAGTTATTGAGTAAGAACAGAGAATGCTGTCAGTTATTGAGTGGAAGGGAGAGGGGTGAATTCGTGGATTAGATTGGATTTCTTTATCTATGTAGCTTACAATATTTGCATTCTCATAAACTATCTATGGAAACTGACAATACAGCTGAATATTTAATAAATTTTACATAGTACTCGTATGAACTGGAGATTAATTATTATCTTGATAAGAGGATTCAATTGAATTCAGAGAAGACTAAAATGTTTAGTAATAAGCTCCAACTCAGTCAAGTAAGGAACAATTCCATTTGATTTAAAATTCAATCTGGAATAGGATATCATGATATCTTGATATATGGGAGTTGATATGATTGTGATAGGCGGTAGGTATTCATGTAATAATTCTGAATGAAAAGACTAGGATAAACACCACAATATTACCTTCACAACATGATATATGATTCTAAAAAGAGGTTGATATTTTTGTCATAAATGCATAAATACAGTAAGGAATAGTATATTCTACTATATAAGTATTATCTATAATAATAAAGGAAAGAATCGGCTTATACACGTACGAGATAGGAAATTCACGAATGATGCATTATCACATCTGAACTACTGGACTGATTAGTCTATCTTGAAATTCTGCATATTGATTCTTAATTTACCGAGGATGGTTATAGACCTATTTTAAATTCTTCAAGCTCTCAGTAGGTCCAGTTTGTCAAGTTTTCAATTAGACCCTTTCAGAGCACGGGCACCTGCTGATTCTAAATAAAAAGACTATGATAATTACCTCAATATCACCTTTGCAACATGATATGTGATTGTGAAAAGAGGTTGATGATTTGTGATAATGTTGTGATAATTATCCAAAATAGAAAGACTAGAATAACTAGTAGTTCTGTGAACAGTAGACCTCACACAGTATTTTCATCCACAAGTACCGGATTGAAACAGACTATAGACCTTATGGAAATACAGCAATAGACTGGCTTCTCCACACATCTGTGTAATCACTTGTCAGCTGATTTATGATGAATAATTCTGTAGTCTGATTTTTACTCTAATATTGGCGTATGAAGGAGGCTCCTTTTTCCTTCTATATTATCCTTGAAATGCAAAATTTCCAAAAACCGTGTATATATGTCGACGCGCAATTAAAAAATGAACATACCTGTCAAATTTCATGAAAATCTATTACCGCGTTTCGCCGTAAATGCGCAACATATAAACATTTAAACATTAAGAGAAATGCCAAACCGTCGACTTGAATCTTAGACCTCACTTCGTTCGGTCAACTATCAGTATATCACCTTCAAAACTACACAGAAGTTGTGATAATTGTTGATATGAGTTGATAAATCAGCGGAGTTAATAACAGAATATCGGTGCACCGAGCTTCACTCGTTATTTTTATTTATTGATAAACAGAACACAATTCTCTAAAATGATCGTGTTTATATTTCACAGCTGGCTATACTTCAGCTTATGAATTTCGAGGATGCGATATTTTGATTTTCCACAAAATCACTAGCTCACTTTCGACATTGATTCACTGACGACAAAATTCTCAGCTGTTTCAGCCATGAATGAATTATCCTTTTAATGTCGTTCAGCGAGTTTTCTCAAGGATGAGACCTAAAGCAATCGAATCTTTTATATCATAAACCTACTATGCTCCAAATTTCGTGAAAATCGTTTGAGCCGTTTTGGAGATTCGTTGAACATAAATAACCAGATATAAAAATAACCACTCATAAATATACAGAAATTGCTCGCTAAATATAATAGGATAACGGATAATAGATAACTGATAACAATCCATTCTTGGAGAAGCACATAAAAAACTTTGTTTTCCATTATCATTTTACCGTTAATTTGGGGAGGGGAGGAGATATTAGATTGTTGGAAAGAGGTGGGAGATAATAGTAATAATGGAGAGGGGGGTGGCTAGAAGAGCCCTCATTAGAGTTCGAAAGTGTCATGCATTTTGGAGAAGGGGGCGTGGCTTGTTAGTACTTGAATTACAATTGGCTAATTACTGATGTTAACTTGAAATTTTGAAATTATACCGTCATAACTCTAATTCAAGTGATGTTGAATTGTTGATGTGATGGTCAACTAATTAAATGTTGAGAACAGTTTCTCAAAGGGAAGATTGGTATTATTATTTATTGATTGATATAATAAGTACATCACCAAAAATGATAGGGAGAGAAAAAATGAGGTAACCTTGTGCTATTCCTCTCCAAAATTTAGATAAGGTTACACATTGTCCGAAATAGGATAAGTCTTGTTGTTGTTCACTTCACAAAATTTTCAGTCCTTAATTATTTTCACAAAGTAGTTTTCAAAATTTAGATGCTTCAAAACCAAATATTGAAGAAATATTTCACATTATTATTACTAAAATAGGAAATATTTACATATTGAATAAATAATTTTGAAGGACCATGAAAATCTAAACTTTATTCTGAAAAGCACAGGTATGAACTGATATGTAACCTTTTCATCTATTGATACATTTGATGAGAATTGTTTTTCTTGCAAGAAATCGTCATGACCCTTCAGGATGTATTCATTCATACTTATCATAATCTTAGGGAGGAGTTACGTGGAAAAAGCATAATCTCAAAAAGTTTGATCCAGGGCTATGAATGCCTCAATGCTCTGAATGTCCAAACATTTCCATGAATTGAACTTGTGAAGAAATAAGAATTAGTTAAAAAATATCATGATCTCAGAAGTAAAATATAAATTCTTTCCTGTTGTAAACTAGATTCATAATCAACCCCTGTAAAATCAATTTAGCTGAAGTCAACAAACATATTTTAAAATCAACCTACCAAAGATTGAACGTGTAAAGTCAGATCTTTAAAAATTCTGAAATTATCGTTTGATCAGAGCAATTGAATTGAAGCTTCAGTAGGTGATATTTGAAGTGAAAATCAAATTAGTGCTTTTGTGAATTCCAGAAAAATATCATCCTACGTTAAAGAAGCCTTCTATCTGTATATTGTATACCTTGCTACCCACCTCTTCATAAAAATGCCCTGGGCACGTCATGTGATATAGGAAGTCAGAATGCTGATTATAAATCATGTGATACAGAACTCTGCCCTGTAATACAGGGAATCACTAGTGGAATTCCTCTATGAAATTTTCCCTGTTATTTTCTCAATAAAGGAGCATCCACTAAAATATTCTGAAGTTTCATGGAGGGCCTCCTGATTCTTCATACAGGACAATTTTCCGGTCCCTTCCAATTCGAAAAATTTGTCTGTCCCCCTTGTAAATAAACTAGATAAACACGAATTTTAAAAATTCTGTGATAAGTCGATCTCTTGGTTCATTGAGCCATTTCCAATTCTTTCTCCAATTTGTGATCCTTGTCGTAATAATCCAGATGAATTCAAGTTTTAAAAATTCTCCAATAAGTTTCCTGAAATTGTGTTGAAGTATGCAGGTATATTGAGTCATTTCAAATTCTTTCTCAACTGAAATCTACGTTTTGAGAATGCAAGTTTCAAAAATTCTCCAATCAGTAATTAGATTACTTGAAGGTATCTGAAACCATTATCAATTCTTTTTAGGAAGGTGTTGAAGGTATCTGAAACCATTATCAATTCCTTTTAGACTCATCACCTAAAATCTACCCTTTCCACATTTCAAATGTGGATGAATATTATACAGTAGTATACATTGAAAAATTCTTCAATCAGCTACCTGATTTTTGAAGTTCTGTTGTAGCATCCGGGGTACCTGAAATAGTTTCCAATTCTCTTTGACCGGTCTAGAACCGGTGCTTTGAAAATTACCTTTCAAAAATTCTCCAATAACTCATATAGAGCATACGAATCTTACTTCTGAAGGTGTATTGATGGTATCTGAGATGATTCCTCATTCTATTTTGACCAGTTTGAAATCTATGCTTTGAAAACACATATTGAAAATTCTCCAATCAGATATCCGACTTCTAAAAGTATCTGAAATCATTCCTCATTTATTTTCGACCAGTTTGAAATCTATGCTTTGGAAATACACATTTTAAAAATTTCCCAATCAGCTATCCGACTTTAAAGGTATCTGAATCATTCCTCATTTATTCCGTCTGAAATCTATGCTTTGGAAGTACACATTTTAAAAATTCCCCAATCAGCTATCCAACTTTTAAAGGTATCTGAAATCATTCCTCATTTATTTTCGACCTGTCTGAAATCTATGCTTTAGAAATACACATTTTAAAAATTCCCCAATTAGCAATTGGACTTCTCAAGGTATCTGAAATCATTTCTCATTTATTTTCGACCCGTCTGGAATCTATGCTTTGATTATGCACATTTCAAAAATTCCCCAATCAGCTATCCGACTTTAAAGGTATCTGAATCATTCCTCATTTATTTTCGACCCGTCTGAAATCTATGCTTTGGGAATACACATTTTGAAAATTCTCAAATCATCTATACAAGATCTAAAGGTATCTGGAATAATTCTCTTTCCCTTCCATACCATACCATAATTCGTACAGTCTGCATCAATTAAACAACCTGATATTGAAATATTCTCTGTATTTTTTTGAGGGTGATGCCCACATAAGCTCTTAGACTTGTGCGTGGGTAATGAGTGAGAGGGATGACGATGAGAGATGACGACTACTTTTAGGTAGTCGGGACCGACGGTTGAATTTGTGATCAAAGTATCACTTTCTCTGAAACTACGAGATATATCTTCCTCCAAAATTATCTCTTTCTTCTTCCCCCATCGGTAATTTAATCAACTTATGGAGGTGTATTGCGTATACACAGAGCTGTTTACCTATTCTGTTTAATTTCATTTTCCTCATTTTTTCCTTCACTGTGCTTCCGTGATTCAATAATATTTCTTCCTGTGAAATTCTCTGATGATCTAATTGATTTCTAGTAATTCAGTTTGTATGGATTTGAACCGAGTGGGTGTATTGGAACTTATTATCTTTTCTGTTTTTGAAAGCAGTGTTTCCATTCACGTTCCCCTCTTTTCATTTTTTAATCAATTTTTGATATTCCTTATTCTGGGAACAACTTCCCTGGTCATTAGATTGATTCCCGAATGTGAGCTTGATATGTTGAGAAAATGAAACAGAGATTCTATTTTAATTCAAAATCTCCCTGTTTTCATTTTTTTGTTGTTTTTGAAATTTCTCATATCATCCTGAAAATTGCTCTGGTAATTTGTTACATCGATGTCTGTGGGTTGAATGTATTGGAACTAATTGAATATCCAACCAGTTTTCATTCCAGTATACATAAGTTTTATCTCTTGTTAGATTTTGTGAGCTCTTAACTCATGTTGATTTTTCTGACAATCTATTAGGATCATCTATTGAAACTAATCATCTCTCATCATCATCATCATCACTATCATCATTATCATCATTATCATCATCATCATCATCATCATCATCATCATCAACAACATCATAATTCTTCCAATTACCCACGCACAAGCCTGGAGCGTATGTTTGAATCGCCCTCAACTAAAACTCTGTTTACATCAAACTTTTTCAGTCATGCTTTCATAGCATCCTATCAATTCATCTGATAATTTGATTGTTTTTTCCATGTGTGAGCTCAGAGAATTCAAACTACAATCTGTACATTCTCACTCAGTTTTTCTAGTATTCATATCTTCTTCATTCATTTTTCATGAAATCCTGTGAATCATTTTTGATAGATAATTGGATATATTCCTGAACGTTAGTTTTCATATCTTCTTCATTCACTTTTCATGAAATCATGTGAATCATTTTTGATAGATAATTGGATATATTCCTGAACGTTAGTTGGGTGTAAGATTCAAGTCGACGGTTTGGCATTTCTCTTAATGTTTAAATGTTTGTATGTTGCGCATTTACGGCGAAACGCAGTAATAGATTTTCATGAAATTTGACAGGTATGTTCCTTCTTTAATTGCGCGTCGACGTATATACAAGGTTTTTGGAAATTTTGCATTTCAAGGATGATATAAAAGGAGAAAGGAGCCTCCTTCATATGCTAATATTGGAATACAAATCAGACTATAGAATTATTCATCATAAATCAGCTGACAAGTGCCTTACACAGCTTACACAGATGTGTGGAGAAGCCAGTCTATTGCTGTATTTCCAAAAGGTCTATAGTTTCGATCAGGTACGTGTGGATGAGAATACTATGTGAGGTCTACTGTTCACAGAACTACTAGTAAAGATATGATAGTTATTCTCGATTCTCTGACATAAATTCCCGCATTGCTTCTCAATCAAAGTTGAAAACTACTGGGTATTTTTCAGATTTTTCCCGACTGTTTAAGAATGTGTATGTTTTGAACAGGAAACACGAATATCTATAAATACCTAGAAATGTTTGGAAATGTCTACCTAAAAATATCTAGAAATGTAATCTATGACTATCCTCGATAAATTAAGAATCTATATACAAAATTTCAAGTTATCAGTTGAGTAGTTGAGACGTGATGATGCGTCATTCGTGAATTTCCTATCCCGTTCGTGTAAAAGGCAGTTCTTTCCTCTATTATATTATAGACTAGCAGGTAACCCGTGCTACGCAAGGGTCTAATGAAGAACTTGACTAAGGCTGGTCACACACCGATTAGTCAAGATAAGACTAAAAAAGTCCGAGATAAATTACTTTTAACATGAAGAGGAGAAACCCATTTCTCCCTCCACAGTTTGTAGCTTTGACACAGACGGACATCCTGCGCACAATTGGATGCGCCGTATCATTTTGTTTCATGTTCTTGTGATGAAAACATCTCTGTAACATACACAATCCAATATACCTGCTGACCAGTACACTACTTGGAACATTGCCAGCAATAGATGGAGGGGAGTGTTGCCGCGTCACGTTACACAAAAGAAGGAGAATGCTGCTAGGTAGTGGGAGTGATTAGTGGAGGATAGAGCATCGGACCTCTCCGTCTTCGAGAAAGAGCCGTGTTAAAAGTAATTTATCTCGCACTTTAGTCACGTTTAGTCACAATTCTTCACATAGTTGCTTATGGAGTCATGACTAATCAGTGTGTGTTGCGTCATAAGCAGCAATGTGAAGTATTGTGACTAAACGTGACTAATCTTGTCTTGACTAATCGGTGTGTGACCAGCCTAACTGAAAACTCGACCTACTTAGATCTTGAAGGATTAAAAATATGCCTTTAACCATCCTCCGTGAATTAGGAATATATATGCAGAATTTCAAGTAGTTGAATAGTTGAGACGTGATGATTCGTGAATTGCCTATCCCGTACGTGTATAAGCGAATTCGTTCCCTTATTATTGTAGATATGTGATTGTGACATTCAAGTCGTTCTATATCTATTTATTTATAATATCGGGGCACCTAGCTTTGCTCGTTATTTATTTATTGACTTTTGATAAACAGAACACAGTTCTTTGAAATGATTGGGGAAGGACTAACAGGCACAGCCCAAAACTGTTTCTTCCCCGAATTTTGATTTATACACTACTAGCCGTCAGGCTCGCTTCGCTTGCCATATCCGTCTAGCCAGGGGGCTCTGCCCCCTGGACCTCCGGCTGGATCGTCCAAGAATGAGATCAGCAAGCTCGCTTCGCTCGCCTGCATTTTCCATTTGAGCATTTTTATCATATGTTAGGACGATCCAGTCGGGGGTCCAGACTAAACGTCTGGCTAAACTGATATGGCGAGCGAAGCGAGCCTGATGTCTAGTAATATAATATTCCCAGGAATAGCTCTGATTGAAGAAGCAGTGCCCAATCAATTTTTCCGCGATAAATGCATTTCAATCTTCAACTTGGTGCCAACCTAACAAAGTCAACTCAACTTAATGCCAACCTGACAAAATAATTATTATTTTGTTACCAGTTAACAACTGTTTCGAAGAGGTACTCTCTCTAGATTATAGTTCTATATTAACATATGGTATGGACATTTTTCAATTATAATTAAGAGAATAAGAAGAATATACATGCTCAAAGACGAGCTTTAAACCCTCAAAAACCACCCTAAGAGTTAAAATATTGCCAAAAGATTTCTTAGTGCGCCTCTAAAGGGCCAACTGAACATACCTACCAAATTTGAACGTTTTTGGTCCGGTAGATTTTTAGTTCTGCGAGTGAGTGATTGATTGATTGATTGATTGTTTGATTGAGTACTTTATTTATGTAGATTACAATATATACTGGCTTATACACTTATATACAATAGCTTACAATACAGCAAAGTTATAGATGAATTTACATAATATAGACTAAGAAAATAACTATTGAACTGTATATGATATGAAAAAGCAATTTGTAATATAATAACTATAGATAATAACCAAAAGATTTCTTAGTGCGCCTCTAAAGGGCCAACTGAACATACCTACCAAATTTGAACGTTTTTGGTCCGGTAGATTTTTAGTTCTGCGAGTGAGTGATTGATTGATTGATTGATTGATTGATTGAGTACTTTATTTATGTAGATTACAATATATACTGGCTTATACACTTATATACAATAGCTTACAATACAGCAAAGTTATAGATGAATTTACATAATATAGACTAAGAAAATAACTATTGAACTGTATATGATATGAAAAAGCAATTTGTAATATAATAACTATAGATAATAATCATATTGTTATGCATCTACATAAATTGGCGGAGCTTTGGACATATCAATGTCCATTCTTTGGGAAGAATATTAAAAATATCCTCCCCACTAACTCTCTACCAAATTGAGTGAGTGAGTGAGTGAGTGAGTGAGTGAGTGAGTCAGTCAGTCAGTCAGTCAGTGAGTGGGTGCCATTTCTCTTTTATATATATAGATGAATAATCCAGAAAGTGAGTTATGTTCCATACACTTGAATCCAGGCTCAATTTTCTGTTCGAACACTTGAAAACAAAAATGTTCTAATTTTGATTATTTACAAACCAAATTGAATAACAAAATAACACTCACTCATCACTTGAAATTGTCAAATAATGATCAACTTTGAAAATTATGATATACTCTAGTTCAGGAGGATTATCATGTCATGTCAACAAATCAGATTATGATCAAGTCGATTAAATTGTCTAGCTAGATGAAATTTCTCGCTGATTGATTATTGACCGAGCGAAGTGAGGTCTAAGATTCAAGTCGACGGTTTGTCATTTCTCTTAATGTTTATATGTTGCGCATTTACGGCGAAACGCGGTAATGGATTTTCATGAAATTTGACAGGTATGTTCCTTTTTAAATTGCGCGTCGACGTATATACAATGTTTTTGAAAATTTTGCATTTCAAGGATAATATAAAAGGAAAAAGGAGCCTCCTTCATACGCCAATATTAGAGTAAAAATCAGACTATAGAATTATTCATCATAAATCAGCTGATAAGTGTTTACACAGATGTGTGGAGAAGCCAGTCTATTGCTGTATTTCCATAAGGTCTATAGTTTCAATCAGGTACTTTTGGATGAGAATCTACTGTGAGATCTACTGTGAGATGTAATCTGCGTGAGATCTACTGTTCACAGAACTCATAGTGATTACACAGCTGGAAATAATTCTGTCTCTCTCCCTCACAGGCACACGCATCTTCTGTTATCGAGAGACGACGAAATTATCATCTGTTTTTCATAGGATGAATTATTCTTTTCATGTCCTTCAGCGAGTTTTCCCAGGGATGAGACCTAGTGCAATCGAATTTTTATATCATAAACTTACTATGTTTCAAATTCCGTGAAAATCGTTAGAGCCGTTTTCGAGATCCGTTGGACATAAATAACCATATAAATATCCAGAAAACCAGATATAAAAATAGTCAGATATATACAGAAATTGCTCCCTTAATAAAATAGGATATCTACGATACAAATGACACGATGTAATAACATTGGTAGGTAAAATAATAAGGTAGCCCTTTTGTTATTTCTCTATAGTTTTCTTTGATGATGACACAGTCCAAGATAAGGTTAGAATTTCCTGTGTAAAATTTTAGTCCAAAATAAACATAGAAATCATGTTCTATTCAATATTTTCCTCAGTACATTTTCTTCTACCGAAAATTCAAAACTTTCCAATTGTAACTAACAGTTTTTCAAGACAATTTACCACGTGGTATGTAAATTTACTTGAAGTGTTATTGTATTTGAAAGAAGTGAGCTTGAAAATATCATTGTATTTGATAGAAGGGGACCTTGGATTATCTATTTACATTATTACAACATTAGAAGAGATTCTTTCTATGTAAATCTGCTTTATTTTATGAATAAGTTTATTTTTATTGCTTGGAGATAAGTCCACTGTGTTTAAATGCATTGAAGCAGTAATTTCTAGACAGTTTCTGTCAGTACTCCTTATGAATAACATCAAGGCTTTCCATTTAACCATTGCTGACAATTCGTTGTGAATCAGACTATAGCATTATTGCAGTTTATAGTTGATATGAAGCATGCTATGTTTATTATAAGTAGTAAAATTTCATTTCCTTGTTCTATTACTATACTCTTGCTCTTTCTGTTAATGTCTCTCTCTCTCTCACTTGCTTCCTTTCTTTCTCACTTCCTCTCTTTCTCTTTCGCTATCTCCCCACTCTTCCTCTTGCACTCTCAATCATTCTCTCTCTCTCTCTCTCTCTATCTTTCTTCCTTTCTCTCTCTCTCTCTCTCTCTCTCTCTCTCTCTCTCTCTCTCTCTCTCTCTCTCTCTCTCTCTCATTATTTTTGCTCTCTAGTGACTAACAAATGCCACAGAAAGGATATTTTGATGATCCTATGGCTGTTACTCTTTTCATCTTGTCACTCCCTTACTCTTTCTCTCTTTCTCTCTCTATGCATTCCTCAGCCTTCCTCCTTCCCTCTCACTCTCTCTCTTTCTCTTTCTCTCTCTCTCTCTCGTTAGAAGTGAAGTAGCAGAAATGTGTGTCAAAAGTTCAAGATGAACATAGATTAAACCATAGAGAGAATATAGCATGAGAATCTTCAAAGCTATTCTATGTTATACTACTATATTATGATTAAATAATGTACATGATATTTTGCTCGAATAATGAAACTTAACTGTGGAAGGAGACGGAGGATAGATGATGGAAGAGGAAGGACATGATAGAAAGAGAAACAGTTATAGAAAAGAGGACTATAGTGAGGTCCACGTTATGATGGCAGTGTTTGATTAGCAATGGTATTGCTATTCTCGTCTATCATTCAACAAAGCGGATAGTGCTATCTCTTTCTCGCTTTGTTCTGTTGCCAGATCTTCTTTTAGCAATATAGAAGTAATAAACAAAATATTTCATCCTAATTGTGGAAATTCATCATGGAATTATTGAAAAATATAACTTCTTGCTTAATAGAATATATAATTGATTATTTTAAACGAGAATGCACAGTTAATAGTCTATTACTTCAATCAGCTACCGTCTATAGAAGGCATTGACAAGACAGAGGATCGGCAACGTTGTTCTCCTATCTTTCTCCACTGTCATTATAATATGGACCTCACTCACTATAGGGGAAAGAGATGAACCGTGGCAGAGGAGATGGAGAGAAAGGAAAAGAAGGAGAAAAAATTTATAGCATATTAAAGATAGGAAAGTTGTGGATAAGAGGAGAAAAATGTAGGGGAAAAACTGACGGACAATATGTATGATTTGTGAATAAATGTGAAAGTGGGTTTAAAAAGATGTTGAGAAGTAGAAGATGAGAAAAAAGGGAGAAGAAGACTAGAAAAGAAGATATGAGAGAGGGAGAAGAAGACTAGAAAAGGAGATATGAAAGAGGGTGAAGAAGACTAGAAAAGGAGATATGAGAGAGGGAGATTGATTGATTGATTGAGTACTTTATTTATGTAGATTACAATATATACTGGCTTATACACTTATATACAATAGCTTACAATACAGCAAAATTATAGATGAATTTACATAATATAGACTAAGAAAATAATTATTGAACTGTATATGATATGAAAAAGCAATTTGTAATATAATAACTATAGATAATTATATTGTTATGCATCTACATAAATTGGCGGAGCTTTGGACATATCAATGTCCATTCTTCGGAAAGAATATTAAAAATATCCTTCCCACTAACTCTCTACCAAGAGAAGAAGACTAGAAAAGAAAATATGAGAGAGGAAAAGAACAACAAGTAAAGGAAATATGAGAGAGGGAGAAGAAGAGTAGAAAAGGAAATATGAGAGAGGAAAAGAACAACAAGACGATTTTCATAAACTATCCTCATATCTGAACAGCAGTTACTTGTTTTAATGTAACCCAGCTTGACTGGCACAAGTACAAAGCAACTACAACTAAACTGTCGTTTAACACTTAACCCTGCGTTTAAACTAGGTTATGGAATGGTTTAAGCATTCAACCTTGCAGAATTCAAGACAAACATTCAGTTTTAATAGTGTTTTGTTAATAATATTTGGACTTAATCTTGTAGCCGAGATTTTGAACTAGGTTACAATAGATTATTCTATGTAGCTTGAAAGACAGGAGTGAGTATTCATTTTAATGAAGTGTGTTCCTCTACATTTAATGAAAATGGAGATGAAGAGAAATACTATGGTCGAGAAGAAGAAGGGGAAGAAGAAAGAAGAAGCAGCAGAAGAACATACATAATGCAGCGATAAAGTAATAAGAGGAATATTGTAATAATAATAGAACAACAAAACAAAGAGAAGAGGGAGAAGAGAGAAGGAGAAGGAGGACGAGAAGAAGAAGAGAGAAGGAGGAGGAGGAGGAGTAGGTGCAGGAGAATAATAATAATATTTTTTTTCCTTTTTCCTTCGTCCTGGTACCCCCAGAAGAAGGGAGTTTATTATAGAAAATATAACAAACAAAAATGAAAAGTACACTTATGAAAAGAAATCTTACAAACAAAACCAATGAAGAATAATAAAAAAAGCAAGGATGACAGAAGATAAGAAAAAATCCTTTTCTGTGGAAAATTTCAAAAATTATAAACCAGATGAAATATAAATATTCTCCAAAACCTTCTAAAGTAGGTTAGACTGGAGGAGTCAAGTTTTACATTATATTAAAAAAATAATAATAATAAGAAGAAGAAGAAGAGGAAGAAGAAGAAATAGAAGTAGAAGTAGAAGTAGAAGGAGAAGAAGAAGATGGAGGAAGAGAAGACTGCAGTACTCGGAGATCAATTTCAAAAAAAAATGAGATAGTGTCAAGTATAATTAATTTGTCGTGTCCAAATTGTCAATATCTGTTTCATTCCTTCGTCTTAATATTGATAATTACTGTGACCTACTGTTTCCTTCCTCAAAGTCATAAACATTGTGCTCAATTGTAGAGTTCTATTCTAATGATCCGTTCATAATTACTTCGGAAACATTCTTGCAGCTCAATTGTATTTAATTGTTCTTACAATAATGTTGTATCTTCCTTAGTGATTGGGACTGAGCAATGCCTTTTTTTAATAATTCCTTTGTCACAAGAACTTGTAAATTAAATTTTCCAAAAGCCAAAGTGAAAAAAAACCTTAACCAACTGAATATCAGCTACTCAAACCTAGTTGCACAAAAGCCGTTGAATTTTAATTGTGATTAATGCCTCCAAAACGCCTTCTTTTTAAATAGCTTTCTCTGATTGGTTCTTGGGAATTTAAGTTTCCAAAAGCAAAAGTGTAATAAAACTAAAAGCAACTGAATATCATCTACTCAAACCTAGTTGCACAAAAGCCTGTTGAATTTTAATTGAGTTTAAATGCCACGAGAACGCCTTCTTTTTAAATAGCTTTCTCTGATTGGTTCTTGGGAATTTAAGTTTTCAAAAGCAAAAGTGTAATAAAACTAAAAGCAACTGAATATCATCTACTCAAACCTAGTTGCACAAAAGCCTGTTGAGTTTTAATTGTGATTAAATGCCACGAGATCGCCTTATTTTTGAATAGCTTTCTCTGATTGGTTCTTGGAAATTAAAGTTTTTAAAAGCTAAGGTGAAAAGAAACTAGAAGCAACTGAATATCAGCCACTTAAACCAAGTTGTACAAAAGCCTGTTGAGTTTTAATTGTGTTTAAATGCCACCAGAACGCCTTCTTTTTAAATAGCTTTCTCTGATTGTTTCTTGGGAATTAAAGTTTTCAAAAGCTACAGTGAAATGAAACCAAAAGCAACTGAATATCAGCCACTCAAACCTAGTTGTACAAAAGCCTGTTGAAAGAACCAATCAGAGACGTCTTCTATTCGAATAGCTTTCTCTGATTGGTTCTCGAGGCATTTATTCATGATTTAAATTTAACAAGCTTTTGTGAAACCGGGCCCCAGTCTATTATATCATTCATATTATCACATAAATGTCATATATGATATAATTTCTAGAAAATCAGATTAGAGGAACATCCTCACGATACATAAAATATGTTTTAATGATTCATTTTCGTTCTTTACTCCATTTGGAATACTAAATAATATACAGTATACTGAACAAGAATACTGAATTGGTATACTGAATAAACTGTTCGTTTATTTTTGAGTATTTTGTATTTATAGCGAAAAGTTTGTTATTTGTTTTGAAATCCTTGTTCCGAGTTTTTAATTGTTGCTATTTTGACTAGTTAACCATTTCGAATTTTGTTCAACATAATTATGCACTTGAATGCATCCAGTGGGAGCAAAACTTGAATTTTACTATTAGAAATATTTTTTCTCCTAATAAATTCATGATATTTGATTGCATCTTCTGTTTTTAATGGTTTATAAAAAATCTATAATATAGTCTACCATTATTTATCAAAATAGTCAACAAAAATAGAGGACCATATCAATCTATCAGTTTCAGAGGCTCAATATAAGTTTTGAGTTGAAATATCAATAAAAATCTAGAATATAGGTTGCAGAAAAGCCGGTTAAAGTTTAATCGTGATCAAGTTCACGAGAATCAATCAGAGGTTTTTTCAAAAGAAGACTTCTCTGATTAGTTTTTGTGAAATTGAACACGGTTAAAATTTAACCGGCTCTTGTGCAACCGGCACTTAGGCCGGTTTCCGAGCTCGGGATCTAGCCAAGTCCTAGACTTTAATTAAACAGCTGGAGTCAGAAAATTGGCTTTCCAAAACGGGGCGTAGTCGCAGCTTTTATAACAGTAGTCGTAGTTTTTATTTTCTCATTTCTATAATTGGAAACGTTTTTCCTTGACGAAATTAGACATACCTAAATAATTCAAAATAGCTGAAACTTTACACTATTTTCTCTTTATTTTATTTTGTTTACAATTTTCTAGTTTTTCGAAATTTAATTCAAACGTGACTATGACAATGACTGCGACTACGCCCCGTTTTGGAAAACCAAATTTCTGACTCCAGCTGTTTAAAGTCTAGGACTTAGCTAAATCCCGAGCTCGGAAATCGGCCCTAAGTGTTTTTATTGATTTATTAAAATTTACAATAAAATCTACTATTATTTATCAAAATATAAATTATCAAAATTGACAACAAGAATAGAGGAACATTTCAATCTATCAGTTTTGGATGCCTATTATAAATTTAAAATGGAAATAATAATAGAAGTCTAGAAATCAGTTTCAGTTGCGATTTCAAGACAAGCGGTTCGTTGTCCACACTGTCTCTATACAGTCAATGCAGTCGTAACCACGTGACCACTGTCTTCACAACCCTAGAACAAGGAATGAAAGAATCAGTAGTTTGGTAAATCTTAAACGGTTCATTGACCTGTTGCATTGCTCCTAATTTCCTAATTTGTGAATGAATTCCCCCATACAATCATGTCTCGTGGTTTAAAAATGGTTTAACAACGTTAAACAAACAATAATCGATCGTTTTCAATGGTAAGTGTCGTACAAAATATGATTTTACTACTAAAAATTTGTTGTCAAATTTGTGTAAATTTGCGTACGGGTTTTTAGAATGTCGTGATTGATTTCATGAGGTAATCGTTCTATTTTGAATGTGTGGCTGTTATCTATGTTCATGAATTGATAAGATTCCTGTTTTAATGGGATTATGATAGTGGGTGAGGGGTTGGGGTGTTTTTTTTTTGTTGGAAATTGGATAAATTTGAAAATTGAGTCAACATAACCTTAAACCTTAGAGCTGCAGCGTTCAGCTGCTGACTGCAGTCAGCTATGAACGCTCGTCAGCTGATCAGATCTTTTCAAGGTTGATTTTATTTCGCGTGACGTCACACTTTCCCGGCTTCCCTTTCTTTTACTTGTTCTCGTATGAGACACTATAGCAAGTAACCCGTGCTCCGCAAGGGGCTTTTATAATATTGACAAACTGGAATCTTGGCTTACTGAAATCTTGAAGAATTTCAAACAGCTCTTTAACCATCCTCCGTCATTCCTGAATTTCCTATCCTGTACGTGTATAAGCTAATTTTTTGTATATTATATTATACACTATAGTGAGGTCCACGTTATAATGGCAGTGGATGAAGATAGAAGAATAGCGATGCCGATTCTCTGCATTAATTAATTATATTTCTACACTGTCAAAAACATAATTGGCATCGTGTTGAACCTAGAAAAGGATAGTACCACCGATTTTGTCGAATGTTAGACAAGGATAGCAAAACCAAAGAAGTTGATCATATAATGTTATTATAACGTGGACCTCACTATAGCAAGTAACCCGTGCTACGCAAGCCCGATTAAATTACGATAAAAGCACGATAATTAGAATCTTGACAAACTGAAAACTTGACCTACTGAAATCTTGAAGAAGAAGAATTCTCTCCTTTATTATATTATAGACTAGCAGGTAACCCGTGCTCCGCCAGGGTCTAATTGAAAACTTGATCTATTGAAATTTTAAAGAATATAAAGTAGCCCTTCAACCATCCTCGGTGAATTAACAATCTATACATGAAAAATTTCAAGTTATTCAGTTGAGTAGTTGAGACGTGATGATGCGTCATTCCTGAATTTCCTATCCTGTACGTGTATAAGCCAATAATTCTTTCCTATATTATGACGTTATAGACTAGCAAGTAACCCGTGCTACGCAAGGGTCTCTAATTAAGAACTTGACCTACTGAAATCTTAAAGTATATTCGAAATAGGCCTTCAACCATCCTCGCTAAATTAACAATCTATATGCAAAATTTCAAGTTAATCAGTTGAGTAGTTGAGACGTGATGATGCGTCATTCGTCTTCTTCCTATCCCGTACTTGTATAAGCCGATTCTTCTTTATTATTTATTCAAAATATATTATTTATGTTGCAGGTAGTGTCACAATGAATAACATCTTGGGACTGGACTTCCTGATTTTGTGCTCTCTGATAACATTCCAGTCGGCTTGGAGTTACGGCATTTTCAAAGGTGAGTCATCAATATTGTTTATAACAACTTTTCTGAGTTGAAGAATTTTATTACAATTGGTCTTATGTGTCCTCTACACTCATGTTGGACTCCATATTCTTCTATGTCTTCTATTTCATAATCTCTGTTACATTTATTATAAAAGAAATATTTTTGAGTATGAAATATATGGAAATTAACATTTATTCATTCATTTACACAATAAGTACATTATGAAAATGATAGGGAGAGGAAAAATAAGGTAATCTTGTGCTATTCCTCTCCCAAATTTAGATAAGGTCACACATAGTCCGAAATAGGTCAAGTCTTGTAGTTGTTCACTTCACAACATTTCCAGTCCTTAATTATTTTCACGAAGTAGATTTTTAAATCTAGATGCCTCAAAACTAAACATAGAAGAAATATTTCACATTATTATAACTAAAATAGGGAATATTCACATATTAAGAATATAATTTTGAAGAATTACCTAAAAACAAACTTAATTCTGTACTTTTACATATTTTGACATCAATTGGCGTTGAAGATTGGAATGCACCATCTGATATCTTAACAATTGGTTATTCTTTCAACGCTGTGACATTCATAATCTAAGGACGATTAAGGAATGAACATACTTTTTGAGATTGACTCTCACCTTGATGCTTCAGATACCTTTATTCATGTTTTAAAAAATAAATTTAACTAATCACGTTCTAGCGTTGGAAATAATAATTATCAGCAAGAGTAAAAGAACATGATGAATCATAATTATACAGACTGTAATGTTTTACAATAATATTAAGCAGAGAAATATGATGAATTATGAGAAAATTGTGTTATTACTGTAATGTTTTCACATGAAACGGTGAAGTTTGGACCTTTAGGAGTCCATTATTAGAAAGGGTATCGGGGATACTCTCGCCTCGCCTCCAGCACGTGACCGTAAGATGATAATGAAGGGAGATGTATTGCATCATGTAGTATATATCATAATATAATACAGACTGAAGAGTTTTACAATAATATTAAGCAAACAAATATGATCAATTATGCGAAAAATTGAGGTTTTACTGTAATTTTTTCACATGAAACGTTGAAGTTTTTACCTTCAGTTGTCCATTCTCGAGTAGTATAACTTCATTTGATAATTTATTAGCTCTGTGTCATTTATTGATCTGAAAAAGATTCTAGCTGGATCCCCACATATAAATACCAATATAAATAGTGAAAATATAGATACCATGACTCAAATCAAATCATCGTTTATTGCCATAAAACATACAATATGTTGAGACAATCGTCGCTATTAATTAAAACATAAAAATACGAGTTGAAGAACTCAACAAAATATTTACGGTAATGAAAAATTAATATTCAGTCATAGAAAAATATATTCTCTTGACAAAAAAATTATAATTATTTTAAACAATAATGAACAACAAATATATAGCTCATGAGTCTCAAATGCTTAGATATACACTGTATATTTCCAATTTCTTTGAGATGTTGTGCAGTTTTCGGTGAGGAGAACATAAGTTTGTCTGACCGCCATTATTTGCTAGTCCATTTAGCGTTACCCAATGTGCGAACTAGCGTTACACATAATTCAGCTAAAAATCTGATTGCTGAAACAATTTTGAGGTTAAAACTCAATTTTAAATTTTTACAGGAAAAAAACATTTTCAAAATCATCTTCACCAACACAAATGTCCAAAATTTCTTCAAATTGTAATTTATCACATAAAAATCTGGTGTGGCGCACTCACACAACTTTCCTTGCCGTTATGAGAATTGATCACCTGACGCTAGTGTTTACGCGCATCTCAAGTCTACTATTCTAAGATCTGAGCCAGCTGGTGACAGTATAGTAAGACGCTGGAGACACACGAGGTCTGCTATCTCTTCATAGTGAATGATTCAATAGAATCAACAGTTGCCAACAGCTTGCAATTGAATAATCACATTTTCTCGAATTTCAAGCTAATTTTCAATTTTAGGTGAAATTGTTACGAAACATCAATTGTAGAGATTTTCATGCTCAATCTTCTCCACTCAAAATGTTTTGTTTAAATTGTATCTGAAGCCTGATAATGGGGAATCTAAAATCAAACTTTGCAAAGATGGGGCGGAGCTCCTGAAACTTTTACAGTAATGGGACTTGTGGCAGTTGATAGAGCTTATTAATGACTATTTTAGGTATGAATTTAATCAAAATCGTTGGAGCCGTTTTTGAGAAAATCGCGAAAAACCCTGTTTTTGACAACATTTTCGCCATTTTAGCCGCCATCTTGAATCGCATTTGATCTAAATTGTTCGTGTCGGATCCTTATAGTTTAAGGACCTTAAGTTCCAAATTTCAAGTCATTCCGTTAATTGGGTGATGAGATATCGTGTACACAGACGCACATACACTCATACACACACATTCAGACCAATACCCAAAAACCACTTTTTTAGACTCAGGGGACCTTGAAACGTATGGAAATTTAGAAATTAGGGTACCTTTTTTTTCGGAAAGCAATACTTCCTTACTTATGGTAATAGGGCAGGGAAAGTAAAAACATGAACAGTTGATATTACATCATATAAACCGGTATCAGCTATCCCCTATAGAAGGCAGAAGCCTCCTATCTTTCTCCACTACCATTATAATGTCGACCTCACGAGTTAAAATTGCATTTCATCTTCATATCGTTCAATAATCCTGTATACCATAACTCACTTTCAAATATTCATCGTGTAGTTAGCTGTATTGTCAGTTTTGAAGAATACACATATTTATAGATATAAACTTATTTTGACATTGACTTGACTCTGAGATAGAGTCATGAATTACTACCCATCTAGTAGACGTACTTCAATTTCTTCAATCTTGTTTGCACTGAATGCATGTCAAGGTTTTGTGCAATATTTTTTGATCGGTACAAAGCGCCAACTTCCTTTCGCCAGTAGCATTCAGTCAAGGTTAGAATAAGTACTTCAATTTGTACCAATTTATACGTTTTCAATGGAGAGACAAAGAAACAAAGCGAATGAGCAAAACGTGGTGGGAATAAATGTATTGAGACGAGGTGTTGATGCCGAGAAAAAGAATTGGGAGAAGTGAAGAAGAAGAAGAAGTAGAAGAAGATGAGGAGGAGGAGGAAGCAGAAGAAGAAGAAGACGAAGAAGACGAATAAAATGAAGGAGAAGAAAAAGACGAATAAGATGAAGGAGAAAGTGGGAGATGATGGAGGAAAAGAAGAAGATGGTGGAGAAGAAGAAGAAGAAGAAGAAGAAGAAGAAGAAGAAGAAGAAGAAGAAGAAGAAGAAGAAGAAAAAGAAAAAGAAGAAGAAGAAGAAGAAGAAAAAGAAGAAGAAGAAGAAGAAGAAGAAGAAGAAGAGGAGGCAGAAGAAGATTGGGAAGAGGAAGAAGAAGAAGAGGAGGCAGAAGAAGATTGGGAAGAGGAAGAAGAAGTAGGTGGAGGAAATGAGAAGAAGAAAGAGGAGAAGAAAAAGATGATGATGATGATGATAATGTAGAACAAGAAGAAGATGAAGAAAAGGGAGAAGAAGAAGAAGAAAAAGGACATGGAGGAGGAGGAGAAGAAGATGAGGGAGGAAAGGAAGGAAAAAAGAGAGGGGAGAGAGTAAGTTAAAGAGATTTGGAGAGAGATTAGGAGAACAATACTCTGAAAGGAAATGCCCTGCATTGTTCTTTGTGTTGTAAGCAGTGTGAGGTGCAAATAGAAATGTGTGTGATGAATGATCAGGATTAGAAATCTCCATCTATACTTTATTTTTCAATTAAACCTGAAAATACATAGTACAGTTTCATCAATTAATAATTAGTGGTAGATATTTTTATCAATAAAGATATTGATTGATTGATTGAGTACTTTATTTATGTAGATTACAATATATACTGGCTCATACACTTATATACAATAGCTTACAATACAGCAAAATCATAGATGAATTTACATAATATAGACTAAGAAAATAATTATTGAACTGTATATGATATTAAAAAGCAATTTGTAATATAATAACTATAGATAATAATTATATTGTTATGCATCTACATAAATTGGCGGAGCTTTGGACATATCAATGTCCATTCTTCGGAAAGAATATTAAAAATATCCTCCCCACTAACTCTCTACCAAGATAGAGAGTCAATAAGGAAACAAGGTGACTCTTTCTACCACCAGAGAGAAAAGATTTGATTATTTGTCTATGATAGAACGTCCCTCTCTAATTCTATTGGTGGATGACTAGTTCGAGGTCGACCAATCCTGTGCGAGTACAGTTCCCCTGCTTATAACAAGGCCACGCCCACAAAGCGTTCTCATTGGCTGATGCTATTACGTCACTGTAAAGACTCCATTTTGTTGAACGATGCTATTCAATCAATGGAATGCTATTAGATAGCATTCTACATTTAATTTATGAGTGTTGACTCTTCAAAAAGGGAAAGAATGTTCAAGTATACTTAATTATAGTCTATTATCATCATAGAGAAGCTATAGCATAGATATCCCATGGTATAGGGCGTTTATGTCGCAACTGTTATTCCAAGCTGATAGTTCACATAGTTCTTTCCTATGCAGCTGTGTGACGCTGGTAGTCTCTCAAATTGTGCCGTTCATACACTATCACCCTAATAAAACAGTAAAAATTGACAATAATCGACAGTAATCGGCTTGAGATAACAATGAAAGTTGCGACATAAATTCCCTATACCATGGGATATCTACTTACGCTATTGTTTCTCTATGCTATTATGCACAAATATACTCGATACAATAAATTTATATTCTGGAAAAGCATAAAAATCTACAGTGAGTATGTACTTTCCCTTAATAGGGCTTTTAGTCTACCATTATTGAAATGAAAAACAGGGTACTTGATATGCAGAGTGACCACGAGAAACATTTACATTTTATAAATTAGAAAATAATATTAATTTTTCCCCCACCTACTGTCTAAAGTACTTACTTTAATCCCTGAAACATATTACTAAAGTGTCACTTTTTCGCTATAGGTAGTAAAAAACAGAAAAACTCCCTAGGGAGGAAAAGTGACTCCATTTAAATAACATGGGAAGCATCTCTATTTTAAAACTTATATTGTAATAGGTTAGAAGGTCTAAGCTCAGATGAGAAAGCATAATAGAGGTGTCTGTCATTGAGTCAACTGAATTCAATACCACAACCAGAAATTTGATCAACTCATGAAATATATTTTTGTATGATATTTATATTCTTAATATTAGTAGACAATAAAAATTTATACAATTATAAAATATTTTATTCTATTCAAAATACCAGCCAACAAATATTTTTGATCTGCAATTCAAATCTGAACCGCGTGATCTGGAGTCAGCCATTTTTGGTAGACGCCCATCTGATATAATTGTTACAACTTTTGCCGATAGATAGCGCAATCGGCAGTGCCAATCGGACGACCGGTTTTTAGGTTTCAGATTTTAGGTTATGTTGTTAGGAAACATTGTCACCAATACATAAGTTATTAAAATGATATTATTTGCAGTTTCTATAAAAAAATGTAGATGGAGGAAAAATGTTGTGTACATCACGAGCGAAAAATACGTTTTCTCCCTCGGGAAAATTGTTGCCCTCGGTTTCGCATCGGGCTTCAAACTTTTTCCCACAGGGAGAAAAAGTCGTACTTTTCACTCTAGATATACAAATAACTATTTCAAGATACTATTTATTTAACTTGAGTAAAATAGTTGTTAGTATATGCAATCACTTTATGTAAGGAAGAAGACGTCATTTTTCCCTGAGGCAATTTTATTTTCTGTCCAGGAAGATCTCACTGATTTCAAGATTTCTGGAGATATGCACTTCCCTCCTCGATCTCCGGACCTTAAAATGTATGGAGTGTATGGAAATGTATGAGTGTATAAAATGTATGGAAATTTATTATTTGTGGGGAAATTTGAAAGAGCAAGTTTATCGACATAAACTCTCTACTTTAGATGACTTGAAAGCGGTTAAGTTTCGCTTTACTTACTGAGGTGGCGTTGATCAATGAGGATACACTGGAACGAGTGCGGGAGAGCTTCCTGGACGCAATAGAAAATTGCCTCAGGGAAAAAGGACGCCACCTTCCTGACATAATTTTCTCTACGTAGAGTAAATGGCATATACTCACAACTATTTTAATCAAATTGAATGAATATTGTCTTGAAAAGTTAATATTGTTTTCTATTTTCAATATGTAGATGTTACTCTTAGTCACCCGGTATATCTTAGTAGTGGTTAGGTCATGTCAAAGGTCCTGAAATTGATCAGTTGCGACCTGAAAACTCTGACACCAGACCTGAGCCGGCCAGGTCACTCGATATTATAATTATCATCAATTAATGGAAAGTCATTATATCCTACTCTATGATATGGATTTCGTATAATGTAAGTAGGCTATAGTATTCATAGTGTAAGTATTCATTGACCGAGCGAAGTGAGGTCTAAGATTCAAGTCGACGGTTTGGCATTTCTCTTAATGTTTGAATGTTTAAATGTTTATATGTTGCGCATTTACGGCGAAACGCGGTAATAGATTTTCATGAAATTTGACAGGTATGTTCCTTTTTTAACTGCGCGTCGACGTATATACAATGTTTTTGGAAATTTTGCATTTCAAGGATAATATAAAAGGAAAAAGGAGCCTCCTCTATACACCAATATTAGAGTAAAATCAGACTATAGAACTATTCATCATAAATCAGCTGTCGAGTGTATTATGAATTGCATACCATGACGCATGCAATTCAATATCTCAATGTAACTTGGTGAAAAATCAGGTGAAAATAAAGTGATTACACAGATGTGTGGAGAAGCCTGTCTATTGCTGTATTTCCGTAAGGTCTGTAGTCTCAATCAGGTACTTGTGGATGAGAATACTGCATGAGGTCTACTCTTCACAGAGCTACTAGTTTAGTGAGACTGAATGTATACAATAAAATAAAAAGAATGCTTGCCATTTAACGAATGCTGGCATTGTAGAGTGGAGTCTACTGTAGGAGTGTGTTGGTGGGATGTGAGACTTGGGAACACGTTTCACTGAGAAGCGACCCAACAGCAACTCTCACAAACTGATAATCGAGTTTACTCAACACACACATACACACACACACACAGACACACACACACACACACACAAACAGACACGCACAGACACTCAAACACACTGTAGATGGCGAGTGAGTGAGTGAGCGAGTGAATGAGTAGGATATGAACTAGAAAAGAGGGATGAAGAAGGAGATGGTGAAGAAGATAGGAAGTAGAAGAAATAGTGAGGAAGGAGAAGAAGAAGGAGGAGGAGAGGAAGAAGGAGGAGGAAAAGAAGGAGGAGAAAAAAATGAAGGAGAGAAACAGTATGGAGAGGATAATGAGAGAGACACAGTGTCGAGAGAAGAATAACAGAGAGGGGAACACGAAACAAGAGGTCAACGAAAGGGGACCTGATTGAGAGAGAGAGAGAGAGAGAGAGAGAGAGAGAGAGAAAGAGAGAGAGAGAGAGAGAGGAAGATAAGAATGTAGGAGAAGGAGAAGGAAGAGAGAAAGAGGAGGAGTTGGAGGTGGAGTAGTGGAAGAAAGAAAATATGTAGAAGTTTAAGGAGTATGCAAAGGAATATGGTGATAAAGAGAAGAAGAAGAAGAGGTGGATGAGGAGAAGGGTGAGAATAAGGACAAGGAGGAGGGTGAGAAAAAGGACAAGGAGGAGGGTGAGAAAAAGGACAAGGAGGAGGGTGTGAGAAAGGACAAGGAGGAGGGTGAGAAAAAGGATAAGGAGGAGGGTGAGAAAAAGAGGACGGTAGGAGAAGGAGGAAGTAATTGTGGACGGGGGCAGGGAAAAGGAAAATTGAATGTGAAGATGTAGAATTCAAAGAAGTATGAGGAGTGAAAGGAAAAGAAGATGAGGAAGAAAAAGAGAAAGGAGAAGAGAATGATGATTAGAATGGGGAGAAGAATGAGGAGGAAGAAGAGAGAAGAAGAAACAGGAGTTGAAGGAAAAATGTGGATGTTGAAGTGTGAAAAGAAAAAGGAAAGATGAAGAAGAGGAGGATGGATAGAGAAAGGTGGTGGAGGAGGAGACGTAGGAGTAGTAGAAGGTGGAAAAGTTGAACAAAAATATAAGAAGGAAGAAGCGAAAGATGATGAAGAAGAAGGGATGATTTCGAGGAGGAGAAGAATTAGGATTAAAAGAGGGGGTTGGGAGGAGGTTGAGGAAGAGGAGGAGAACTTGGCAACTTTGTGATCATCCATAGCATGTCAATAACTTTCTCTCTTCCTCAGCAGTAGTTGTTCCTCTTCAAAGCTCATATATTATTCCTCGCCTCACACGTATCTTCTCTTCTTCTCTTCCTCCTTCTTTCTCCATTAATTACCTCCACACGCTCTTCTTTTTCTTCTCCATTTCCTGTGCAGGTAGAGCAGTATATTCAAAAGAACACATGTCGATATCTTATTTGTAGAACAGCTGTTTTAAAACTTTTAAAAAATCCTCAAATTTCATAATCATTCAAACAAAGGAAAATGTACTCTGAAAACAATAACAATAGTATAATCATCATAGTTTTAATTATTTAGCCGCCAATCGGCATAATGTTATTCCCCTAAATTATCCTCGTTAATGAGGCTTATAGATCAATGAGCAAGGAAAGTTGTGTGAGTGTACCACACCAGATTTTTTCTAGATGGTAATCATAATATATTCTTGAGCTAGTAATAATTATCCATATTTTTATATGGTTATCATTCTTGAGTTAGTAATAATTATCCATATTTTCAGATTGTATTGTCGAAGTTTGGTAACAGAAATTTGAGCATAACGTAAAATGTGTACTATATCTTTCAAATTTGTGTAGGAAATAGTAATGGGTATGCCCGTTTTCTGTTCCACTAGGTATTTTTTTGTCATTGAATGAATTAAACTAGTAGTTCTGTGAACAGTAGACCTCGCTCATGAATACAACTCTCAATCTAATGAGAAGGGCCAGTACAGTAGGTACAGTATATTGTGGAGATTTAGCCATGTCATCTATTATTTTCTCCATTAAAAGTGCTAGAGACACTGTTTGCAGGGACACCGGACTTATCAAGGAGGTACCTCTATATCGTCTCCATATTCACAATATGAACATATATTACAACTTTTCTAATAATTAATTATAAGAAATCGGTCAACTGACGGAAAAATGGAATATGCAGTAGGCAATTTAGATTATGAATCGTCTCACAGACGATGGTGAGATGGAAAATGATTCTAAATAAGGTTGGTCTACGGTTTTTTAAATATTACAAAAAACCGGAGGTCTTACCAAAAATCGTTACACATACGTTTCTGCGCCTTGCTTCAAAGAGCTTGTATACCATATTTCATCCAAATCGGACAATAGCTGCGACTGTAACTGCGTTACAAACAAACAAAAGCCGATCGAGTCGAAACTAAGACCTCAGCTTCGTTAGGAGAATTCAATTCAATTTTTTTATCTCACACACAATACAAGTTTGATACATATTAACAAAAGAATACATGCAAACATCATCTATGTTTAAGGAGTAGCCTACAAGGTAAAACCTGTGCGTAGACCTAAGTTGCAAAAAATATTTATTCAATATAAACAATAGAGAAACTATCGCGTGAGTAGATATCCCATGGTATAGGGCGTTTATGTCGCAACTTTTACTGTTATATCAAGTTAATTACTGTCGATTATTGTCGATTTTTACTGTTTTGACCGGATAAGAGTGTATGAACGGCACAATATGAGAGACTACCAGCGTCATAAAGCTTCACGGGAAAGAACTACGTGGACTATCGGCGTGAGATAACAGTAAAAGTTGCGACATAAACGCCCTATACCATGGGATATCTACTCATGCTATTGTTTCTCTATGATATAAACTAAGAACTTACAACCAAATTAAGAACAAGGATTAGTGGAAATTACACACAAAATATAATTTTGTAGATTAGTAGAAAGGGAAAGAGAGCAACGAAAACAGAGAAGGAAAACTGGGTGAAGATGTAAAGTGAGAAAGAAAAGAAGAAGAGGGAGAAGGAGAGAAGAATGTATTAGGAAAAGGGTCAGTTGTAGAGATTCACACAGTCTTGTTCTTTTTCTTTTCAGGCAGTGATACCTGCTCACAGATAACCCAATCCACCTCCACCTCGGTCTAGCATCTTTTTCACCCAATAACATCCATTTCTCACCCCTTTACACCCCTCTTTATCCCCTTTTCCATCCCTTTTTCATACTCCCCCCCTATTTTCCATCTCTTTCGCTCGTTTTTGAACCCTCCTCAACATCTTTGTCTCTCTCTATGTCAAACGGTCTCTCTCCGTCTACAGAGTCCAGTGGCAAGCAATCTTTTCCACGGCAGTTGTAGATTTTTCTATCCTTTTCCCAACCCTACATCCCTAACCTAATCCTTCCTGTTCTTTCCTTCTTTTTCTTCTTCTGCTTCTTCTCCTTCTTCTTCTTCCTCTCCTCCTCTAATCACTTTTTCTTCCCCTCCTTCTTTTGCCTCTTCTTCTTCTTCTTCTTCTTCTTCTTCTTCTTCTTCTTCTTCTTCTTCTTCTTCTTCTTCTTCTTCTTCTTCTTCTTCTTCTTCTTATTCTTCTTCTTCTTCTTCTTCTTCTTCTTCTTCTTCTTCTTCTTCTTCTTCTTTTCTTCTTCTTCTCTTCTTCTTCTTCTTCTTCTTATTCTTCTTCTTCTTCTTTCTTCTTCTTCTTCTTCTCTTCTCTTCTTCTTCTCCTCCAACTTCTTCCTCTTCTTCTTCTTCTTCTTCCTCTTCTTCTTCTTCTTCTCTTCTTCTTCTTCTTCTTCTTCTTCTCTTCTTCTTCTTCTTCTTTTCTTCTTCTTCTTCTTCTTCTTCTTCTCTTCTTCTTCTCCTCCAACTTCTTCCTCTTCTTCTTCTCCTCCAACTTCTTCCTCTTCTTCTTCTTCTTCCTCTTCTTCTTCTTCTTCTTCTCTTCTTCTTATTCTTCTTCTTCTTTTTCTTCTCCTCCTTCAACATCTTCTTACCCTCCAACCTCTTCTTCTTCTTCATCTTCATGCCTTCTTCTTCTAGCCTTACCTTGGCCGGCTTGCAATCTTTTTCACAGCGGTTGAATTTCTTATGAGACAGCGGCTGTCTCTTCCATCACCTGCTCACTACAACATTATCTCTCTCTCTCACTCTCTCTCTCTCTCTGTCCACTAGGCTCTCTCTACACCTCACACAATTCTCTCTCTTGCTCCAAATATGGTGGACAGATACGATAGTGGTAAAGAGGTGGAGGAGGAGGAGGAGGAGGAAGACAAGTGAAAAAGAAGTGGGTAGAAGTGTGAGGAAAACGGAGTGGTCTTACAAGGAGTATCTCTATTCCTCTCTCTCTCTCTCTGCCCGCTGGTCTCTCTACATCCTAGACCATTTTTTCTCTAAAAATATAGTGGGA
Source organism: Nilaparvata lugens (assembly GCF_014356525.2). Classification (NCBI taxonomy): domain Eukaryota; kingdom Metazoa; phylum Arthropoda; class Insecta; order Hemiptera; family Delphacidae; genus Nilaparvata; species Nilaparvata lugens. The sequence goes on along the minus strand of NC_052516.1, from coordinate 9,090,023 downwards.
ATATATGGTAGAGGATAAACAGGAGGAGGAAGAGGAGGAAGAATCAGAAAGAAAGAGAGGAAAGTGTGAGGAAATCGGGAGGGTTGATCTGAATTGATTAATTGATTTATAGATAGATCGATTGATTGATTATATGCCTTGATTGTGGGGGAGTTAGGACCCCAGGTCCTCTCTGCGACACAATCCCAATGAGAGAGAGAGAGAGAGAGAGAGAGAGAGAGAGAGAGAGAGAGAGAGAGATAAAATAAGATATTTATTGATAATTGTTACAAGGCTGTCGCCTATGGTAACATTTACAAAAATTGACAATATACAATTGAATCAAACTCAAGAAATAAACAGTTATTTACAGTTCCAAATCAGTATTAAACAATTACAAATAGTATTATAGAAAATAATAATGTACATATTGAGTCATCAACATTATACTAAAACATTATCAAACTAAAGTTGTTATTTGAGACAGTTATATAGTTAAGAGAGTTAAAGATGTTATTTTAGAGTTGTTATATATAAAGTTGTTAAGAGAGATTGATTGATTGAGTACTTTATTCATGTAGATAACAATATATACTGGCTTATACACTTATATACAATAGCTTACAATACAGCAAAATTATAGATGAATTTACATAATATAGACTTAAGAAAATAATTATTGAACTGTATATGATACGAAAAAAGCAATTTGTAATAACTAAAGTAATATTGTTATGCATCTACATAAATTGGCGGAGCTTTGGACATATCAATGTCCATTCTTCGGAAAGAATATTGAAAATATCCACCCCACTAACTCTCTACCAAAAAAAAGAGAGAGAGAACGAGTGAGTGAGAGAGTGTTAGACGAACTCGAATAGAGTTAATACATTTTTTTGGAAAACTACGATGTTGAAATACAAGTTTTGGCGTTCAGCAGGTACTGAAAAACTAAAAAAGACAAGTAAACCAAGCAATAGGAAGAGAAGAAGAAGAATAAGTAGTAGAAGAGGAAGAAGAAGAAGAAGAAGAAGAAGAAGAAGAAGAAGAAGAAGAAGAAGAAGAGAAAGAAGAAGAGAAGAAGAAGAGAAGAAGAAGAAGAAGAAGAAGAGAAGAAGAAGAAGAGAAGAAGAAGAAGAAGAGGAAGAAGAAGAAGAAGAAGAAGAGAAGAAGAGGAAGAAGAAGAAGAGGAAGAAGAAGAAGAAGAAGAAGAAGAAGAAGAAGAAGAGAAAGAAGAAGAGAAAGAAGAAGAAGAAGAATAAGAAGAAGAAGAAGAAGAAGGAGCAGGAGAAGAAGAACCACGTAGAGAAGCAGACAAGAATGAAAAACTAGCCGAAAAAAGGATTTTGCCTGGGGCATTGTATTTGATGTAGGAGCCACCTTTCCTGTGATTTATTGTGGGTCCACTTTGGATTGATGGCTACACACGCATATAAGACGAAAAGAAATTGTTACTTCTTCTTCTCCTTCTCTCCCAATTTTTCTTCTTCAACTTCTCCTCCTCCTTATTTTCCTTCTTACTTCTTCTCGTTCCCTCCTTTGTTTCCTTCTCTTTCTCTGCCTTCTTACTCATTTACTTCCCAACTTGTAATATTATTTGTCGTCTACATTATGCTTCCCCATATCAAATTATACCGGTATCAGCTATCCTCTATAGAAGGCAGTGACAAGGCAGAGAATCGGCAATGATTTTTTCCTATCTTTCTATTTTGCTTTTATAGTGTGAACCACACCAATGTACCTAGAATACATTTAGTAGCAAATACCTAGAAATGTATTCTACGTACCTTGAACCACACTATAGTTTTCATTTCTATTCAATGCGATTTCCTCTCTATCTGTCTTATATAAGAAGATCTCTCTCATACAATCTGCTCTATATCTCTTAAGGGTTGTGTGACAGAGAGGATCATGAGTCCTAACTCCGCCCTAATAAAGGCATATAATCAATCTCTCTCTCCAATCGTGTTTGCCATAGGTCTTTATTTGTCAGACTTGGAAAGGTAAGATGTATTAAATAAAAATATAAAATACTAGCCGTTAGGCTCGCTTCGCTCGCCAAATCCGTCTAGCCTGGACCCCCGACTGGATCGTCCAAAAATGAGATCAGCGGGCTCGCTTCGCTCGCCTGCATTTTTCATTTGAGCATGCTTCATTCCATCAGAAAGTCAAAGAAAAGCTGAGAAAAACGTTGGAAAACGCTGATTTTGGGAGTATCTTTGATGAAATATTAAAGTCACCTCATCACAACATTTTTAGACCCTAGCTAAACCTCTGTACCAAATTTGAAAATTTTCTGTCTATTACTTGATGAAAGAACTGAGAAAACGCAAAAAACCGCTAATTTTGGGCGCATCTTTGACGTTATTGCAAATTCCTTCTAACACAACATTATTACACCCTAGCTGAGCTTCTGTACTAAATTTGAACAATTTCTGTTCATTTGTTCTCGATAAATCTGAGAAAAAGCGAAAAAACGCTGGAAAACCGCTAATTTTGGGCGTATCTTTGACGTTATTGCAAATTCCTTCTAATACAACATTATTACACCCTAGCTTAGCTTCTGTGCTAAATTTGTACAATTTCTGTTTATTTGTTCCCGATGAAGCTGAGAAAACGCTAAAAAACGCTGGAAAAACGCTGATTTTGGGCGTATCTATGGAAATTTTACTAAATCCGTTCTTAGTGCGCCTCTAAAGGGCCAACTGAACCTACCTTCAAAATTTGAACGTTTTTGGTTTGGTAGATTTTTAGTTCTGCGAGTGAGTGAGTCAGTCAGTGAGTGAGTGCCATTTCGCTTTCTTAATGTAGAATAGATTAGGGCATCATATTGTAGTATATTGTAATCTGCATAAATAAAGCACACAATCAATCGCTTCGCTCGCCATATCCGTCTAGCCAGGGGGCTCCGCCCCCTGGACCCCCGACTGGATCGTCCAAGAATGAGATCAGCAGGCTCGTTTCGCTCGCCTGCATTTTTCATTTGAGCATTTTTATCATATGCTAGGACAATCAAGTCGGGGGTGCAGACTACTGACTGAGTCAGTCAGTCAGTCAGTGAGTGAGTGCCATTTCGCTTTCATATAATATAGATTAGATTAGAGCGTCAATTGTAGTATATTTTATAATCTGCATAAATAAAGCACATAATCAATCAAACTCCTTTAACATTATTTGTCCAAATTCTCCTTCTCTTTTACCCTCTCATCGATGTTACAGATTTCCTTCTCTAAAGAAAAATTCTATTAAAGTTTAATATTTTATGCCGCTTCCGTTACTTACTTCAATATTGGATAACCTATTTCTTAACATTGTTCATCTCTTTCTTATCCTCTGTCTTCTCCACTACCCCCCTCACTCCACTATCCATTTCCCAGTTCCCTTCAAGTAATGTAATGTCTACAAATACTGCAATACTTACAAATGTAAATGGATCATTCACCTAAATGTGTGTTGTAAAGTACACTGGGGCCCTATTCTACATCTGCTATTGTCTTTTATTTATCCTCTTCTTCTTCTTCTTCTTCTTCTTCTTCTTCTTCTTCTTCTCCTCCTTCTCCTCCTGTCTTCTTCTTCTTCTTCTTCTTCTTCTTCTTCTACTTCTTCTACTTCTTCTTCTTCTTCTTCTTCTTCTTCTTCTTTTTCTTCTCAATCCTCTCCTCCTTCTCTTTCTTACGGTGTATCTACTTTATATTTTTTCTCTTACACATTTTCCTTCCCAATCTTCTTTCTCTTCCGGGAGATGTTATCCTACATCTGTTTCTTCTACTTCCTTATCTTTTCCTTTTTCTCCTGTATATTGTCTCCTTTTCTACTTCTCCTTCACAATCTTTTCTTCTCCTTTATCTGCATTTTCTTCTCTCACATCTATTCTATTCTTTCTCTCCTCACATTGGTCTCCCTTGCAGTTCATACCATAGATTTTTTAATTGTCTCCAGTCTCCCACATCTCATTAATTAACCTCATTCTCAATTCTCTCCCTTCACCTACTTTCTCTTGTGGATTCTTCTTTTCCATCCATTTTACCTTTTTCATCCAATATTTTTCGTGTTTCCAACCTCATTTCCTTCATCTACAGTGTCTTTCTCATTTTTTCCTCCAGTTTAACTTTTTCTTTCTTCTGTTTCTTTTCTCCTTCCTTAATGAACTCGCTCCTTCTTCTGCTCCTCTTCTTTTTCTTCTTCTCCTCTTCTCCCTCATCCATCATCACCTCCTCCCCCTCCCCCTCCCACTCCTCCTGTCACTCCCCCCTCCTCATCCTCCTCAATCTTCTCTTTCTCCTCCTTCTCCTCAATCTTCTCATCCTTCTCCTCAAATCTTCTTCTCGTTCTCCTTCTCCTCCACCTCCTCTTACTCCTCCTCCTCATTCTTCTCCTCAATCTTCTCCTCCTCCTCCACCTCCTCCTCAATCGTATCCTCCTCCTCCTCCTGCTTTTCCTCCTCCTCTTCTTTTCCCTCTTCCTTTTCATTCTCCTCCTTCTCCTTACCTCCTCATTCTTCTCTTCAATCTTCTCCTCCTCCTTCTCCTCCTCCTCCTCCTCCTCCTCCTCCTTCTTTCCCTCCTCCTCCTCCACCACCTCCTCCACACATCCATTCGTGTCAAGCGATATAAGCCATTCCATTGCATTCTAAAAATAACGGGCGTCTCTTCCTCTCCTACAGCAGCAGCAGACGGATTCCATCAAACGAACAACGATTGAAAACGGAATCTCTTTAGTTTTATGTTCTCGTCTTGTTAACCTATTTCCTCCCTTTCCATGCTCTCACCTTAACACACCCCCCCACCCACAAACACTCTGCCATCCTGCCAGGTTTACAGATTTGCCTTTTCTTCTACGTGAGAACATTTGTTCCACATCTTTTATCAAATTCCTTATTCATTTCTCCTCTCTCTTATTGTTGTTCTTCTTCTCCTCTCTCTTCTTCTTCTTCATCTCTCTCTCTCTCTCTTTTGGTAGAGTGTTAGTGGGGAGGATATTTTTAATATTCTTTCCGAAGAATGGACATTGATATGTCCCAAGCTCCGCCAATTTATGTAGATGCATAACAATATAATTATCTATAGCTATTATAATACAAATTGCTTTTTCATATAATATACAGTTCAATAATTATTCCCTTAGTCTATATTATGTAAATTCACCTATAATTTTGCTGTATTGTAAGCTATTGTATATAAGTGTATAAGCCAGTATATATTGTAATCTACATAAATAAACTACTCAATCAATATTTATCTTCCAATTTTTCTTCTTTCTCATCTTCTCTCTGTTCTTGTCGTTTTTGTTCTTCTTTCTCCCCTGCTCTCAGATTCTATCAGCTGTTATCTCCATGTTCTGTTGCATTCCTTCAAAGACTCTACACTCACTCACTATCATAGTATAGAAGTTCTTTTCTTTCTGTTCTTCTCGTTCTAAAGTAACAAGTGTACATTTTGATAGCTCATTCCCTGGAGCAGTACTTTTGCTACAATTGCTATTCAAATTTTCAATAGTGTGCTTCAATTGATGTAAAATTCAATAGTGAGTGGCGTACTATCCTTCTCATGCAATCCAGAGTTGAACTTCACTTGAAAATACTGAATTTGAAAAGGGGTTGTCAGAACCTTATTTGTTCAATCAAATCCACAAATTGAAGCAATCAACTTAGAAAAAAATAAAATACAATGAATCAATCTTTTTGAAAGATAAGTATTATGTTTAAGATTTAGAAATTATTCTTGGCTGTTTTATTTCACAGCGGTGCATGTTTGTGGCAAACTAGATTACTACTGACTATGGAAGAACGATCCTTGTTAATTTCAAATCAATCCACAATTATGAATAGGAGATAAGGGACTCCAAGTGCATCATACGCGGAACAGGTTAAAACGAATATGGAGGATAGGAAATAATTGCCAAACTGTGTTTTCGTTTAAGCAATTACGGAACATCTTTACCAAATACTCTGTGACGTAACTCGGTACCGAGGTAATGTGACGATCAAATTATATTTTCCGGCATTGAGATTCATGATAGACTTGAACAAATAAATGTGCCCATCATCAATTTAGAAGAAGGATATTGTCATGTATATGGAATTTTGTAAAGTGGTAATCTTTTTTTTTAAATGCTAGGGAGAATGAAGACGGCGTCAAGCTCTCAGAAGGGTAAATCAGTGAGGTACGAAGAGAGCGCGCACTGAAATGACGCGCGCCCCCTCGTACCTTCACGATTCGAGTTTGACAAGGGTTCAAAATTCAGGCTGAGTATATATAGCTTGAAACGTGAGTCTCCTTATTAGAACGAGCGTTAGCAAAGTTCTCACTTCTAACTTACTGAAGGCGTTTGATGCCTGTTTTCATGTTCAACAAGAACTTTAGAGAGAATTGATCAATCAGCTTCAAATTTCGAACACGAATTCTTCAAAATTTTTTACAGGTAAACAAAATTGACTCACTTCTTCAGGATATAGAAATAACATTTAAAGTGCATAAAAAAATTATGCATAATTTTTTCATTGTCAAGGCAAGCATAGCGAGCCTGGTCAAATTACATTCAATTTTTTCGAACGTACATGAACATTGTGCATTGCAGTATTGCACATCAATAACTTGAAGACAATACTGTGGAAATGCTTGAAAGTTTCAATAATTTCAACACATAGAAGTCTTAATTACTTATTGCAGCTTTCAAGCAGCTTAAAAGTAATTTAGCAGAATCGTACTCCAGTCAAAAAATAAAATCAACTTTTAAAAACAAAAATATAATAAATTAATAGTTAACAAAAATCGAAGTTCACTGGAATTCATATCAATAAATTCGGTTCAAATCAAATCACCTCAATTCAACTGGAGAACACCAACAGAAATCTACAATATTAATAATTTTCAACATTCACCATTCGGTCCTTAACACATCGATTTTTGTTAAAGGGAGAAACCTAGAAAATAAGTAGTAGCATGTCATCATCATCTTACGTACAAGGATTAGGTTAATGCCTGTTCCGACTTACAAACAGCTTATTAATATCTATATTTCAATTACAAAATTACGCTATAATATATACAAGTAATGTATTTATTGCCATCTCTTCCGTGGCCGACCAATAGATCTTTTCCCTGCCGGTTTATAATTCAATATCTGTAGTGGAAGCCTTTCTGCCGGCATTCTTTCCACATGGTCTTTCCACTGCTTCCGGTATTGTGTGACTTTTTCCACCAAGCTGTAAATTCCTAGCTCTGCTCGGATATCATCGTTTCTGATGTGGTCCCTTCTATCGCAGCCCTTGGTTCTCCGGAGGAATCGCATCTCCGCCGCCTGCACTCTACTCTCTAGGGGTTTAGTTGTAACCCACGACTCACTTCCGTAGAGGAGGACTGGAGCAGCCATTATTCTATAAAATTTCATTATAGTTTCTCTTCTTGCTTGCTTCCCCAAGGTTCTGCTAATATTGCCACATACCACTTGAAATTTTCCAATCTTTTTTTCGATATCCAAATCTCCACTATAACTGATGTCGCATCCTAAATATGTATATTTCGACACTTGTTCTAGAACTTTGTTGCCAATCACAATTTTTGACCGGGTTGGATGTAGCATGTAGCATGTATATTTGTATATTATATTATCATAATTTCACGAAAGCAGGTGGAAAACAGGTAGAAAAAGGCGCGGCAACTACCAAGGTGCGAAGTAGGAGCGCACTGAAATGACGCGCGTCTTCTTCGTACTCACACGAAAATGATTCATGACCAACCTTCAGCCAGGTAGGATGCGCGCCTTCTTCGTACTTTCATCTATGTAACTATCAATTATAGTGAAGGCCACGCTATAATGGCAGTATTTGATGAACACTGCTGGCACCCTTGTCTTTCATTTGACAAATAAGATAGCGCTATTCTTCTCTAGCTCCGCAACGTTGCCGGATCATTTTTAACAATATAGAAATATAATTAATTAACAAAATATTCAATCTCAACTATGAATACTTATTATTCAATCATAGAGAAATACACAGTATATACTGAAAGTAGAGGAGGATAAAAAGGTGAACAAGAAGAAGAAGAAGAACAGGATGTGGCAGAAGGATAGGAAGATAAAAAGTAGAATAGGTTGTGTGTTGAAAAGACTGATGAATGTTTGTCAGTTAGTAGGTCGACGCCGAGGGAAAGAAGTCACGGTAGAATGGAAAATTAGACTGATAAGAGCTGCCTGGTGGTTTGTGCTATATAAGTGATGGAACGGTGCTAACAGAAAGAAGAAGAAGAAGAAGGGAAGAAGAAGAAGAAGAAGAAGAAAAAATAAAAAGAAGAAGACAGGAGAAGGAGAAGAATGAGTAAGAGAAAAAATAAGAAGTAGAGGCAGGAGAAGAAAAAGAAGAAGAAGAAGAAGAAGAAGAGGAGGAAGAAGAAGATGAAGAAGAGGCAGAAAAGACAGATTGAAAAAAGGAGTTTAGCCGAGGGCATCAGGATATTCAGGCAAACACGGGTGAGAAAAGGAAATGAGAGATAGATAATGAATGAGGAGGAGGTTTAGGTCGATGAGGAGCAGTAGGAGGAGGAGGAGGAGGAGGAGGAGGATGTGGAGAAGTAGGAGGGGGTGGAGGAGGAGGAGGTGGAGGAGGAGGGAGGAGGATGAGGAGAATGTATTGCTTGGACTGTGCTGAGGTTTTGCAGTGGTAGAGTAGAGCCCATGTGTAATGGTTAAGCCGCCTTATAGCAGCGGTAGGTGGCACCAGATAAAATGGTCACTAGGAAAAACCTACCGCTGTACTTTCCAAAGTAGTGGAAAAACTTGGCCGCAAAAAGATTTGCAGCTTGCAGTCGTGCCTGCTTTTCTACTGTACTTCTTCTTCTTCATCTGGTGCTTCTTCTTCTTCTACTACCACTACATTTTCTTCTACTATTTTTGCTGCTGCTTCTTCTTCTTCTTCTTCTTCTCTCCCTCCTTGTATTTTATCCTCCCTCTTTTCCACACTTGAATTGTGTAAGTCTACCACTGATACCTCCAATACTACTTATTTCCCATACCTATTGCACTGGCCAATGTGGTTTTGTATTAATTTATGTTGTGGGCTGTTCCATGAAAAACGTGTACAGTATGTTACATATTATATTTTTCCATATTTTATGTTTCATATACTTTACATTATACTTTTATGTTTCAATTAATAGATGGGAAAATGGTCTCTGCCTTTAATAGGTTGAAAAAAATTTGAATTTATTGGTGGAGAAATAATGGGCCATATGGATAAATTTGAGCATTTGCTCATACTTCTAAAATATGGAGCATTCGCTTCATTTTCTATGAATAAACGTGAGCAAAACCTTTTGCTCATGCTCATCAAAAAAATAGTTTGAGCATTTGCTTAGAAGTAAAAGCTTTTGCTCAAAATTGTATGAATAAACTAAAGCATTTGCTCAACTTTTGAAGCAAATGCTCCAAAAATGGTGAGTCTAGTCTAGAGCAGCTTATCACCTTTTGCTCATAGTAAAATGGCTCAACTAATTCGTATGATGAAGAGGAAACTATACCAGATACGATTACAACCAATAGTTGAGAACTATAAAACTCTTTTTAGATTCAACCATGATATATATCACCATTATACCTACAAAAGATAACTACCTGTTATAAAGATAGCCATCACAAAATAGGAAATAGGTATTTAAGAAGATGAAAGTGTAGACGATTATAAGAAGGCTATTGATATTATAGGAATATGCTGAAGATTATTATAGAGATGACATTTTTTCACGCTATTATTTCAAAATTCCAAACTCAACTAACCTAAAACTCTATTCATAGATAGAAAACAAAGCAGACAACGCAAACACAAGCGGTGCACCCTATTCGCATATTTAGCGCTTCCGTGAGCTAGAAAAACAAACTAAGGCTACAAAAGCGAATCAGCTGATGAAAAATCTCTAAAATACGTGAGCATTTGCTCCAGAGTTCAGGAGCATGAGGTAAGAGTAAAAGGTAAAGCTTATTCATATAAGAATGAGCAAATGCTTTTGCTTCTACCTTTTGCTCATGAGCAAAACCTTATGCTCCATTCTCTTGCTCATGAGCATTTGCTCTGGTTTTATTCATATGGGCCAGTAGGCACCGAAGAGAAATATAGCTAACTCTCAGAATGAGGCATATTGTATAATTTGACAATAGGTTCGATTGGAGATCCTATATCAATTGAGAAAACAACTCTGACTTCAATGTAAAAAATGAATGAATGACATTGGATTCAAATTTCAAATCCGGAATTGCGGACCAAATTTATGAGCCACAGAAAAGTATTTTTCTTTTATTAGGATCCCCGATCCTAATTGTCGAATTATTCTATAGTGAGGTCCACGTTATAATGGCAGTGGAAAAAGATAGGCTAACAACGTTGTCAAACGTTTTACAGTAGAAACATAACCTATTTCTTGGACATGCTATTAATTATCAAAATTTGGGAATGGAATAGTTTTGGGTCAAGCCTGTTGTTCCTTCCTAATCATATTTTTATGATTTGTAATTGTATCCACGAATAAATGAATGAATGAAACCTCTGTCTTGTCAATTCCTTCTATAAACGGTATCTGATACAGGTTTATTGATGTAATATTAACTGTTGATTCCCGTTTAAAATGATCAATTATTTTTTACCAAGCAAGAAATTCTATTTTTCAATAATTCAATTATGGATTTTGATAATTAAGATCAAATATTCTGTTAATTAATAATTCTACACTGTTAAAGACGATTTGGCAACAGAGGAAAGCGAGAAAGAGATGACGCTATCTGCTTTGTTGAATGTTAGACAAGGATAGCAATACCATTACTAATCAAACACTACCATTATAACGTGGACCTCACTATAGTAACAAAAAATTATGCTCTTGCCATCCACATTCCTCACTTTTTATTGAAATTGCTATAGTGAGGTCCACGTTATAATGACAGTATTTGATCAACTTTGGTTTTGCTATCCTTGTCTATCATTTGACAAAGCCGGTGGTAATATCCTTTTCTAGGTCCACAACGATGCCAATTATGTTTTTGACAGTGTAGAAATATAATTAATTAATACAGAGAATCGGCATTGCTATTCTTTTATCTTTATCCACTGCCATTGTAACGTGGACCTCACTATAGTTTGCATGCCTGCAAGAGCGTATGGTTCATTTGTTAGTACATTGAATTTGTTATGTTTTGAATATCAGAACAGGATGGCCCTCGATGTGATTCACCAATAGATAACAAGTAGTTTTGTCGTGTCTACCCAGGACTATCTTCATGCCGGACCTGCGCCTACAAAGAAAATGGCCGCCGTAGGTGGTTGCTGGCAATGATATTTCAAATAAAATCAAATCAAATAATTTTTATTGACCAAAAAAACAAAGCATTAAAACAGCTTACAATATCCATCCAAAAATTTCAGATAACAATTATTACATGTTCAAAAAAAAATCTTAGTAAGCTTTAAAACATATAGACATTAGGAAAAAAGACAGTCTCTTGTACAATAAAATTACTACTTAATGAATTATAATTATAATATAATTCGCGTGCGAGTAGGAGCACAGCTTAAAAATTTTTTTTCCTCCACCTACTGTCTAAAGTACTTACTTTACTCCCTGAAACCTAATACTAAAGTGTCACTTTTTCGCTCTCGGTAGTAAAAAACAGAAAAACTCCCTAGGGAGTAAAAGTGACTCCATTTAAATAACATGGGGAGCATCTCTATTTTGAAACTTACATTGTAATAGGTTAGAAGGTCTAAGCTCAGATGAGAAAGCATAATAGAGGTGTCTGTCATTGAGTCAACTGAATTCAATACCACAACCAGAAATTTGATTAACTCATGAAATATATGTTTGTATGATAATTATTATATTCTTAATATTAGTAGACGATAAAAATTTATACAATTTTTAAAATATTTTATTTTATTCAAAATACCAGCCAACAAATATTTTTGATCTGCATTCTGCAATTCAAATCTGAACCGCGTGATCTGGAGTCAGCCATTTTTGATAGCCCAGCTGATATAATTGTTACACTTGGCCGATAGATAGCGCAATCAGCAGTGCCTATCAGACGACCGGTTTTTAGGTTTTAGATTTTAGGTTATGTTGTTAGCAAACATTGTCACCAATACGTAAGTTATTAGAATGATTTAATTTGCAGTTTCTATAAAAAAATGTAGATGGAGGAAAAATGTTGTGTACATCACGAGTGAAAAATACTTTTTCTCCCTCAGGAAAATTGTTGCCCTCGGCTTCGCCTCGGGCTTCAAACTTTTTCCCTCAGGGAGAAAAAGTCGTACTTTTCACTCTAGATCTACAAATAACTATTTCGCCCCACTTGGATGTAATGAGCTGGTTTTCGTGCGTCATATGGAGGCCGAAAATGATTGTTTTCTGACCAGGCCGGTAAAAGTTTTACGGCCCTAGGGCTGTAAAATAACCTTGAAGTCAGCTGATTCTGATTTGATGTGAACGTGTTTACAAAATGGTTTATGAAACGGAATCAGTTTTTGCTTCTAGAATTGAATAAAATATTCTGCAATAAGATACTATCATTTTATTTGGATGGATGAAATACAAATAAGATATTATAAACTATACAGATTCGATTTTCAGAGTAGGATAGGACTTCTAACCTCAACTTCCGCAGTCGACGATAACAAGCATTGTTGACATCCAGATTTTCGAAATTTCAAGTGCGCTAAAACAGCTGATCAAAAACTTTTCATTCTGTGTTCATTATTCAAGAATCAAAACATTCATAATAATATCATCTTATTGTCATTTGAAAGATTAAAAAAGTATAAACTCAACCTCCCACATAATTGAACATAATTTTTTAGGTTATTTAAACAAATCAGAATAAAAAATAAAAATATCCAGATTACCTTAGGTTTGCTAGAGCTATGACCTTCCACTTTTGCTTTAGGAAATGCTCAATAAACAATTATTCTCATAAATATATTGTTTATTTTTGTGTGTGGCGAAAAATAGCGTTCGCACCACGGGCAAAAATGTTTTTCCAGCTCTCAATCTTTTCTAGTCCTCGGCCTACGGCCTCGGACTTGAAAACCGATTTCGAGCCGGAAAAGTCTCATTTTCGGCCCTAGGTGCGAAACATACTATTATGCTTCATTCACGCTATTTTCACTCCAACAATAGCAATTAGCGCACTTTTGATTTAGTTTCGTTTTTGATTATTCATACCTTTAGAAAAAATTAACCTAGAATAGCAAACAAACTCTCAATTGAATCAGGCGGTTGTGATAACAGCCACTTGCAAATTTGCTTTTTAAAAGAATGATAATAATCGATTTGTCCAATATCAAAGGGTAGCTGGTTGAAGAATTTTGGCCATAAAAAAACAAATGATTTTGAAAACAGGTATTATAGGATTTTGGGAGTTTCAACATATTGTTAGTCATTCCTCTTGTTCTGACTACTAAATCACCCTCACCCATCTGAATTTTTTATGGGAACTGGACGGATTGAGATTTCGACAAACTGAGACGCTCTCTAACAGCTGATCAGTGATTTTTTTCTCAGTGGGAATTCCTATATGACGAACACCTACGGCGGCCATTTTTTTCTAGGCTCAGGTCCAGTAGTATATAGGAGGTCCTGGTCTACCCCACTGTATCATGATTACATTTGAAATCGCTCTTGAAGAGGACTGGTTGTGTTGTGTTGTGATGAAATAGAAGGGTAATTGTATTTTTATACAGTATGTTTTGTGGCGTTTAGCCAACTAGGATGGGCGTTGAAAATGGGAGTGTCCTCCTACTCGGCTGCGATTGGTCTAACGTCTTCCATGACTTGTCAATGCTTCAAAGGTGCTCTTAGCTATCAGCCAATAGGAATGCGTTGAAAATGGGAGTGTCCTAATACTCGGCTGCGATTGGTCTAACGACTTCTATGACTTGTCAATGCTTCAAAGGTGCTGTCAGCTATCAGCCAATAGGAATGCGTTGAAAATGGGAGTGTCCTCCTACTCGGCTGCGATTGGTCTAATGTCTTCTATGACTTGTCAATGCTTCAAAGGTTGTGTCAGCCATCAGTCAATAGGAATGCATTGAAAATGGGAGTGTCCTCCTATGCGGCAGTGATTGGTCTTACATCTTCTATGACGTATCAATATTATAAACCAACTACCAGCTATCAGCCAATAGGGTTGCATTGAAAATGGGAGCGTCCTCCTACTCGGCTGCGATTGGTCTAACGTCTTCTATGACTTGTCAATGCTTCAAAGGTGCTGTCAGCTATCAGCCAATAGGAATGCGTTGAAAATGGGAGTGTCCTCTCACTCGGCTGCGATTTGTGTAACGTCTTCTATGACTTGTCAATGCTTCAAAGGTGCTGTCAGCTATCAGCCAATAGGAATGCGTTGAAAATGGGAGTGTCCTCCTACGCGGCAGTGATTGGTCTAACATCTTCTATGACGTATCAATATCATAAACCAACTACCAGCTATCAGCCAATAGGATTGTGTTGAAAATTGGAGTGTCCTCCCACTTGCCTGTGATTGGTCGAGCTGTTCTGTGATGTAACAGATAGCTCACTGAAGTCAGCCAGACGGCTCGTACATTTGAGCAACAGAGCAAGCAACTGTGGTGAGGTCCACATTATTATGACAGTGGAGAAAGATAGGTGAACAACGTTGCCCCGATTCTCTGTCTTGCCACTGCCTTCTATAGAGGATAGCTGATACTGGTTTATCTGATGTCATATTAACGTATTATTCTGTTTTGAAATAATTAATCATCGACGTCAGGTAGCAAGTTGAACAATTCAAATGGCTAAGTGCACAATAACATAGGCCTACCTTCATGTCCAAATCCTCCTTGCTTCTAGGATCCCGGGTCCAGTTCAAGATACGAGACAAGACAACACTTGTAATAAATCACAATAAATTAATAGATCACTTTGCAAAAATCGACATTACGAGAAGTGAGCTGTTCGATTGGCTGGCAAACGGCAACTGGCGCAATTATGCTATGCGCATCACCCTTCACTTGCCCCCTCCACCACACAACGCCAGACAACAAAGGGGAACATTGATATAACGTCCGAACATATTTTGTTCAAGTATATTTTTTATTCGTTGAGATGCTGTCTATACAACCTGAATCTTACTATAGATCCTTTCACATCAAAATACCAAATACACTTCAGAAATACCTGAGTAGACAATATGAAAATACCAGGGACAGCTACATATTACATGAGATGAATTTTATAAATTTTACAACTTGATGGTAGAAGATTGACATACTCGAATACTAAAAGTCAAAAATGAGTAAACAAACTAGAGAACCAAAACGTTTGTAATCTAGTCATAAGTTTGAGAAAATATTGTAAAATTTATATAATATGAGTTCGTGAGGGGAATAATAACTCCGTGCTTCGTTCCCTTTGAGGGAGAATTTTTCCCTGTCAGATCTCTGTTATGAAAGATGGAAGATATTGGAGTTTGATTTTGCAGACCTTCAGTACTTTATAACCAACGAAAAATTCCAATTTTACTTAACATTGTCTGCAGACATGACATCAGACTGTCTCTATGACACAAGTTTATGAGAAAATCATAAACTATGATGGAGAAGGTGAGGTGGAGGAGGAAGAGAAGACGAAGAAGGAAGATGAGGAGAGAGATAAGGAGAGGATGATGGTGAGGAAGAGGAGTAGGAGGAGGAGGAGGAGGTGGGAGAGGATGAGATGAGGATGAAAGAGAATTAAACAAAGGTGAAACAAGATAGAATGGTGAGAGGTGTAGGAATGGAGAAGGGGGATGGTATGAGTGAAAAACGAGCAAGATAAGGAGAAAGAGTATAAGAAGGAGAAATTGAGAAAAATGATTCGTAGAAGAAGGTGGAAAAGGAGAAGAATAAATAGGGACAGAAGTATTGTATGTCGAGAAGTGTTTCACAAAGAAGGGAGTAGATGACCCTTGGAAGAAAGATGTAGAATGACAGGAAAAATAGAGAAGAAGAATGAGAAGGAACAAAACGGGAAGAATAGAAGTGAAAAAAGTAATAAGAAGGAGGAGGAGGAGAAGAAGAAGAAGAAGAAGAAGAAGAAGAAGAAGAAGAAGAAGAAAAAGAAAAAGGAGAAGAAGAAGATGAAGAAGAAGGGAAGGAGGAAAAATTGTCCCTGGCAGTTCTACTCATCTGCATATAAACAACACAATCAACCCGAACCGAGAAAAAGTCTCGTCTTCCCACTCCTCCTCTTCCTCCTCTTCCTCCTCCTCATCTTCCTCCTCCTCCTCATCTTCCTCCTCCTCCTCCTCTTCCACCTCCTCCGTGACCTCCCACTCTATTCTGTAGTCGTATAGAAACGATGACAAAAACGATTCCAACATGAGACACTTCAGAGGCTCAGGCTGAACAAGATCGAATCATTTTTACACTCATCTTTATTCCTGTCTCACTTATACTTCTTCTTTTTCATTCTCTCAATCCTCTTCTTCTTATTTTCCTCCTTTATTCCTCTTCTTTTTCTTCAATTTCTCTTCTTCTACAGTTCTTCTTTGTCTCCCTCTTCTCATTTTACCACGCCATCTAATCACATTTCTTTTTCTTCACCTTTTTATACTTTCTTCAAGTAAGTTCCATTCTGCAATTAGTGGCATAGTTGTTGGGCCGTTTCAGAATAGATAATCTATATTCTAGATAGATTCCAATAGATTAAATGAATAAGACTAAGAAATTGTCAAAAAACCACAGATTTATTGATATTTAGAAAGATCGGTTTTGGTTATTACACCATTGTCAATCTCTGATAAACTCCACACAATATCAACTTATCAACTACACGAAAAGATTGTAGTAGATATTATAGAATCTAGAAAACACTTATTGACATTGACTGCTTTCAAATTAATAAAACAAAATAAATCTTATAGCACCCTTTATTCTTTTAAAAAAACATTAAAATATCTTCAGGTTCTAAAATAAAAACATTTATTTTAGAAACTGAAGATGGTGTAAACCGAAACTAGTTGTTCAACTATTTAAATGTTTTTTAAAGAATAAAGGGTGCTATAAGATTTATTTTGTTTTATTAATCTAGAATCTAGATAATCTTACTCCAGTTACGTATTGTTTTTCTGTTATGTAATTATTCCCGAAAAATTCCTCAATACATCTTAGACTCCGGTTTCTGGTTTTGAGTACTTTTGTACTTCCCTGGGGTTTCTCTGCCCAATTATCAGTCTTGTCAACATCTCTAGATCTTCTTATTCATCTCATTTCTTCTCGTTCTTTCTCGAAAAATCTCATTTTTTAAAATCTCCGTTTTTCCTCTCACTTCCCCCCAATTTTCATCCGTCAATACTCTTTCTGCTCATTTTTATCCATCTATGGAATTTATTCATCTCATTCATTCATGATATAATTTTTTCATGCTTTTTGGTCATCTCTTGTTTCTCTCCATTTTTATGTTCTTTCCACATTCATCCGATTGATAGAGAGTGAGAGTGGGAGAGTGTGATTGATAGAGTGTGAGAGTGCGAGTGGGAGTCAACCATGCAATTTTTTTCGTAATTAAATTGCTTTTCCCCGTATTACATGGTTTCTCCCTTTTATCAATTTTTCTACAGATAAATTGTACATTTTCAGTGTTATCTCCCTCTCTATTTCCTGTCAAATCTCTTTGATTCGTCCTCAACACTTCAAGTTAATTCATACCATAGAGAAACAATAGCATAAGTAGATATCCCATGATATAGGGCGTTTATGTCGCAACTTTTACTGTTATCTCAAGCCGATAGTTCATGTAATTCTTTCCCGTGAAGCAGTGTGACACTGGTAGTCTCTCATATTGTGCCGTTCTAAAACTCTCATCCCAACAAAACAGTCAAGTTCGACAATAATCGACAGTAATCGGCTTGAGATAACAGTAAAAGCTGCGACATAAACGCCCTATATCATGGGATATCTACTTACGCTATTGTTTCTCTATGATTCATACTGAATACTAAAATTTCAGACAAAATTAGGAAATAGAAGAAGTGTTGGGTAATAGCCTGTTTTATTATTTTCCGACTATTGTATTCTTAGCTGTTTCCAATAAATAAAGGCTGTCACAGCCTTATCAGAGTCAAGTGTCCCAATTTTCAAGATGTATTCCAAATCATTTTTAAAAGTTTCAGAATTTTCTATTGATAGAGAGTGAGAGTCAACCATGAAAATTCTCCCCCTAATTAAATTGCTTTTCCCCGTATTAAATGTTTTCTCCCTTCTATCAATTTTTCTACAGATAAATGTTAAATTTTCATTTATCTCTCTCTATTCCCTGTGAACTCTTTCTGATTCGTCCTTTATACTTCGGACACAATACTAAAGTCTAAGAGCCTCATAAGTGTCCAAATTTTCAAGATGCATTTCAAGTCATTTTTTAAAGTTTCAGAATTTTCTATTGTTTTTTGAAGACATATGATACTCTATTCGGCAAAATAAGTTTCCAATTGTTTTCTGAAGTCATACTCCGATTTGCAGAATAGGTACTCTCATCACATTTTAAAAATATTTATTGACCGAGCGAAGTGAGATCTAAGATTCAAGTCGACGGTTTGGCATTTCCCTTAATGTTTAAATGTTTACATGTTGCGCATTTTCGGCGAAACGCGGTAATAGATTTTCATGAAATTTGACAGGTATGTTCCTTTTTTAATTGCGCGTCGACGTATATACAAGGTTTTTGGAAATTTTACATGGATAATATAAAAGGAAAAAGGAGCCTCCTTCATACGCCAATATTAGAGTAAAAATCAGACTATAGAATTATTCATCATAAATCAGCTGACAAGTGATTACACAGATGTGTGGAGAAGCCAGTCTATTGCTGTATTTTCATAAGGTTTGTTGTAGTTTCAATCAAAGACCTTAAAGAGATATAGACCCACAATGCCTATGCCTCCCCAATGATAGCTCAATTACTTGAAATTGAAGGCCGCTGAATTACTTGAAACTGACCGGCTGGATGCGAACCCTACATGCTCTGTTATATTCATGTTTTGTCTGCTTTTGCGTTCAAATATTGTTTGTATTCCTAGTAGTAGAGGTTAAACATTGTAACAACTGTTTTAAACCAGTCCTGTTGTTTTGTAAAGGATGTGGTTTGTAGAGTGAAAAGTATTTTAGCACGAGATATTATATCTATATATTTGTAATATTATAGATTACAAAGGCATTGGTATGGAATAATCTTAAAGGTTGCCCCCTCAATGGCCGATTTCAATTCCAAGTACGACACTAGCGCTCCATGGGAGTCTATGCATCTTTAAGGTCTCTGGTTTCAATCAGGTACTTGTGGATGAGAATATTGCGTGAGGCCCACTGTTCACAGAACTACTAGCTTATAAAGCCATATGATACTCAATAAACAATAAGATATCGTATCAGAATCCAAAAATCCATTTTCAATAATTGCTTTCGAATGCTTCTATCAACAGCATAAGTTATTCTGCGATGTGAATCAAATTGAGAATATCCAATGATGTTATTCAGGGACTACACTGCTGTAGTTTTGAAGGGTTTTGAATCCATTATAGCAGATCTTGAGAGTGGCAGAGAACAGATTGGACATTGGAAAAGAGAAGATTGTTCAACAAAAATGGATGTAGCAATATTTCAATATAATATTATGCGAAGGGGGAGAATTAGAAGTTTCAAAGAAGATGATGAGGAGAGAGAGTGAATAAGGGAGAGGGAAAAGACGATGAAGAAAAATAAGGAGGATAAAAATAAGAAGAAGAAGAAGAAAATGGAGAAGAAGAAGAAGAAGAAGAAGCAGTGAAAATAAATAAGTGAATTCTGATACATAATTTTGTTGGGTAGAGTAATGGTGGTGCTCTAGTTTCTAGAACGCCCACCAGAGTGCGTTGAAAGTGTTTGCCAAAGATTATTTGTGCATTTTGTGGGTGTTATGGGTTGGAGTGGTGGAGGGTAGAGAGAGTGTGAGTGAGGGGGAAAGTCTGAAAGGGGTCTCAAAGTCTAATACCGAGTTAATTGTTTTATAAGACCTCATCGTCACGCGTCAACTGAGAACGGAGACACCAAGGCCAGGTCGAAGATAGAGAAGAAGAGGAAGAAGAAGGAGAAGAAGAGAAATAGGAAGAATAAGAAAAAGGAGAAGATACAGTGGGAAAATAGAAGATGAGGAGAGAAAATGAGGAAGGGAAGAAGAAAGAGTGGATGCAGGAGAAGATGAAGAAAAAAAAGTCATACCGACTGAAGAGTTTTACAATAATATTGAGCAAAGAAATATGCGAATATTGAGGAATTACTGTAATTTTTTCACATGAAACGGTGAAGTTTTGACCTTTAAGGTAACCGTCCACTGGAACCGTTTTCAACCGATCCGTTCGGCCGTTGGATCGGACGAATCTGCCAGCCGTTAATTCGGCCGAATATGGTCGTCCATTGGAACCGTTTACGTCAGTCTAGTTGCCAATAATATTGAATTAACTACTATCATAGCCACCAAAATTTTTCATAAACAATGATATTTTTGAAATTTTGAAAATTGAATAAACAAATTTCTAGTTATTAATTAGTTAATTAGTTATTCATTACAATAATTTTACCTTCAGATCCTATTTGCTCAGTAGGCTAATCTCTGTCTACAGATTCCTTTGAACATCACAACGATGATATCTTTTGTCTCGCAAATCCCACAATAGAACATGCTCTTGAACCAAACTTTTTATTGTCCATAGTTGAAACTTTATAAAACTGAAAAACTTCAAAAACAAATAAGACTATGAAAAAATTTAGGTTAGGAACACTTTGTTGTCTCGGGCACGGACGTATGAACCTGTTGCAATGGACGAGCATCTATTCCTTTCTTAGTTGGGGGATCGTTCGGACGAGTTCGGTAATTTTCGTTCGCTAGTTCGGACGAAAACAGTTGCAGTGGACGGCCCACCTTAAGGTGCGTACAGACTTTAGCTCTGCTCCGCAACGGAACGTCACTCGAGCAGAGCGATTGATGATCGACCGGCGAGCAACAGTGGAACGCGAGAAGAGCTAACATCTCCCGTAACGTTCATGATCGGTGCGAATACAGTGCGGGGGAGGAGCGATGGCGGAACGAGGGCGGAGCGTGCGCGGAGCGGGTTGGAGGCGCGTATATCTGTACGCAGCTTTAGATGTCCATTCTCAGAAAGGTTATGGAGGTTAGACTCTCCTTCAGCACTTGACCGTGAAAGTAGGAGAGGGGGAAACAGAAGAGTGGGGTGGCAGAAAGAGAAGAAATAGGGGATGGTCACAGAAAATACATGTCAAAAACATGCAAGGCAGTAACCTTCACTATATTATTATCAGGAGCCACAATTGTTATCAAAAAGAACAATAATCCAAATTCAAATTTAAATTTATTTCCAAAAAAAACACACTCCAACTATACATCAAAAATGCAATGAATCACAATCCAGTATTGATTGATACAATAAGTACATCATCAAAATGATAGGGAGAGAAGAAATAAGGTAACCTTGTGCTATTCCTCTCCCAAATTTAGATAAGGTTACACATAGTCCGAAATAGTTCAAGCCTCATAGTTGTTCACTTCACAAAATGTTCAGTCCTCAATTATATTCACAATAAACAATATTACTCACTAAAAAAAATGATAAATTGAACAATAATAGTATCAATAGTTCTTTTTCGCCACACTGCACAGAAAGCAGCTGTTTTCCAGTCCCTACGTAGATCTGAAAGACCTTGTTTGCAGTAAGGATGGGTATCGATACATCAATGTTTAGAAACATTGATGTTTCAACATCAAACATCGATGTTTTCAACACTTACTGTTCGATGTTTTTCACTTATCGATGTTTAGGAGGAAGAAACATTGATGTTCAAAACATCGATGTTTTGTCTTTTGATACCCATCCCTAGTTTGCAGACGACTCTCGTCTGACGTAAGAAACAGGTTTCTTTTCCGGTCTAGGCCGGAAAGTATACTCTTTCCAGCTGCTTGGAAGTCCGTAGTTAATAAGTCATCCGCTAGATCGGGCGAGTGTCAACTTTCTTCATCTGAAGTTGCCATGATTTCAGTTCGAATTTCGAATCAAACTAAATCAGCATTCGCTTCGCAACCACTTTTATTCAATTATTTATTGTTGATTAGCGCATTACGAATTTTCAAAAATGCTTGAAGATGACGAGGCCCACGATATTCCAAGTGAAATTTTAAAAGAATCCGAAATCCTGACTGCAAATCTTCTACCACTAAAATCAAGTGATAGATACGATAACAAGTATTCTTTATTTATTTTGTCAGCAATACCTGTAGTGTGGCAAAAAATATCGTTCGCACCACAGGCAAAAATGTTTTTACAGCTCTCAATTTTTTCTAGTCCTCGGCCTACGGCCTTGGACTTGAAAACCGATTTCGAGCCGGAAAAATCTCATTTTCTGCTCTAGGTGCGAAATATACCATTCCCGAATAGTGAAAATAATTTGAATGAGGGGTAGAAAAGAGTCAGTTCAGGATAAGTGAAACGGGTGAAAAATATGAGATGGAGTAGTGGATCGAACTCATTCTATTCAAGTTTATAACGACAAGAGTATGTCACTTTACACCTGAGACTCAACGCAGTATTGTATCAATTCCAATAAGGAACAGAGTGCTAAAGACTGGAGAATGAGGGAATGAACAAGAAAAATAACAGGAGTGAGAAAGAGAGAATAGGGGGTGGAAAAGAAAATGAAAGAGAGGAAGGAAGAGAGGAAGAAAAAAGAGGTGAGACTACATGTCAAAAAATAGGTTCAATCGCTCAATTGAAAGTTGAGGCTTACAAAGATGGGCGACTGGGGGAATAAGCAGAACACGGAGGAAGAAGAAGAAGAAGAAGAAGAAGAAGAAAAGAAGAAGAAGAAGAAGAAGAAGAAGAAGAAGAAGAAGAAGAAGAAGAAAAAGAAGAAGAAGAAGAAGAAGAAGAAGAAGAAGAAGAAGAAGAAGAGAAGACTGGGAGGAAGAATAAGGGAAAGAAAGAGAGGAGGAAAGTGACTAGTAGTTCGTGTGTGAGAAACACATTGATTCGATAAGACAGGTAAAACTCCCTACTTTCTTTCTCAAGTACCCAGCCACTTGGACCAATAATTATTATCTCCATAGTTCTCAATTGAGGTTTTGAGAGCTTTCCCTTTTACTTTCACTCCTTCACTTCTCTTCTTTTTCATTTTCTTCTCCTTCTTGTTATTCTTTTTTTTTCTTCTTCTTCTTCTTATTGTTATTCTTGTTATTCTTCTTTTCTTCTTCTTCTTCTTCTTCTTCTTCTTCTTCTTCTTCTTCCTTTTTTCACCTCCATTGTTTCCCTTCTAATCATACTCTGGTCCAATTTCACTTGCATCGGTGAGAGTATCGTGAGATTTTTCAAATATCAAACTATTTTGTTTTGTCAATGTGTGTCAATTCTTCAATTTCCTCGTTTCTTCTTTACATAATTTTTTCTCGTTCTTTCCCTTAATTTTGTCGTTTTTATCATCTTGGTTTTCTCTCTCCTTTGCTATTGAAGTAAGTACCATTATATGGTCACCATTTTGAAAGTTCATGAACACAGATTCGTTCACGAAATGGAGTCTTTCTATTCTATACTGTCTGCCAATGAGAGAGTGTCTCAGTCATACCATTCTCGTCTGCGATTGGTCGAAACTGTTTTGACGTGTGAATCTATCACTGTTGTTCTATCTGATATTATCCAGATATTGGAAATGGATTTAAAACTTTATAAAATATAGATTATCTTTCAATTTTTACTCTTTCTTTTTTTCTTCTCCTCCTCCCTCTCCACCTCCTCCTTCTTTCCCATACTCCTCCTTTTTCTCCTTTCCCCGAAATTCATCCAGAACATTTCCCCTCTTGACAACACGTTTTAACGACTGACCAATCGCTAACAAGCTCTAGACTGAGAACACGCCCCCACTCGTTTCTGATTGGACGAGACGATTTCAGTAGCGAATTCTGCCAGTAGATGGCAGTAAGTACCGGATAAACTTTCAATACTTCACTTTACATCATTTTTTCTCACAATGATTCTCAATTATTCTACTCCTTATTTTATTTTCCCACTCTTTCTTCTTCTTCTTCTTCTTCTTAATATTATTACTATACCTTTTCTTCCATTCTCTTCTTCTTCTACTTATCCTTTTTCATCTTCTCCTCCCCCTCTCTTTCCTCTTCTTATTATCCTGTTTCTCCTCCTTCTACTTCCTCTTCTCTCCCCTTTCCATCTTCTTCTGCACAATCTGCACTTTCTTCTCCACTGCATCAATCCAAATCGCTCCTCTGTTACTTCTGGCATCTCTCTCTCTCTCTCTCTCTCTCACTCACTCTTTCTTTCACTATGTCTCTTTCTCTGTCTGTCCCACACACACTCTCTCTCTCTCTCTTGCTCTAGAATGTGAACGGAGTGACTATAAAATAGCTTCTTGGAAGAAATCAAGGTTGTGCCAATGTGCCAAGTATGTAGGTCAGGAAAACTCTGCAAAGAAGAGATAACCTCGGTTAAAAAATAAGCAGACACCAGCTGTGCATGCATTGACAGGCCAATAAGTGTCATCTAGAGTTTATCTCACACCGATATTCAAATAGGTCACACATGTTGAACTGTTCACGTTTATTTGGTACTAGCCGTCAGGCTCGCTTCGCTCACCATATCCGTCTAGCCAGGGGGCTCCGCCCCCTGGACCCCCGACTTGATCGTCCAAGAATGAGATCAGCAGGCTCGCTTTGTGCATTTTCATCATATGTTAGGACAATCCAGTTGGGGGTCCAGACTAAACGGCTCGCTAAACGGATATGGCGAGCGAAGCGAGCCTGACTGCTAGTAATATAATATTCCCAGGATTGAAGTAGCAGTGCCCAATCAATTTTTCCGCGATAAATGCATTTAAATCTTCAACTTGGTGGCAACCTAACAAAGTCAACTAAACTTAATGCCAACCTGATAAAATTATTAATTTAGTTGCCAGTTAACAACTGTATCGAAGAGGTACTCTATCTAGATTATAGTTCTATAGTAACATATGATATGGAAATTTCAATTATAATTAAGAGATTGGGAGAAGAAGAATATACATGCTAAAAGACTAACTTTAAACCTTTAAAAACAACCCTTAGAGTTAAAATATTTCCAAAAGATTTCTTAGTGCGCCTCTAAAGAAAGGGCCAACTGAACATACCTACCAAATTTGAACGTTTTTGGTCCGGTAGATTTTTAGTTATGCGAGTGAATTAGTGAGTGAGTGAGTGAGTGAGTGAGTCAGTCAGTCAGTCACTGAGTGAGTGTCATTTCGCTTTTATATATTATATAGATTTGATAATTTTTTTGCCATTTTACTGTCAGTCTTTACAGTCGCAGAACAGCCAACCGTGAGACAACGCCATGATACATTTCCATTCAATAATGCACGGTCTTTTCTATAACTAAAACCAATAACTTTTATAACTATATTCCTCTTTTTTGTTTCAAAAAACTCAATCAATGACATATTGCGCAAAAATAATGATATTTAGATATGGAAGGATCTCTAGTGAGTTTCATGTTAAAAAGACAGTATTTTTAATAATTATCGAACGAAAATCCAAATTAAATGCTGTCAATCACCCCGAAGACTTCTGCTACTGCAATTATTGACAACAGGGTAAACAGCTATAGTGAGGTCCACGTAATAATGGCAGTGAAGAAAGATAGGAGAACAACGTTGCCGAACCTCTGTCTTGTCAATGCCTTCTGTAGACGGTAGCAGATACAGCTTCATTGATGTATAACTGTTCATTCTGGTTTAAAATAGTAAATTATATTTTATTAAGCAAAAAATCATATTTTTCAATAGTTTCATAATTTATTGAGATGATATATTTTGGTGATTAATTATTATTTCTACATTGTTAAAAGACGATCTGGTAACAGAGGAAAGAGAGAAATAGATAGCGTTATCCGCTTTGTTGAATGATAGACAAGGATAGCAATACCATTGCTAAAAAAACACTGTCATTATAACGTGGACCTCACTATAGATGGAAATTCAATGAACCCTCTTATTTAAAAATTATTTGTCAGCACGGGAATTCCCATTTCTTAGCATTTCCAAAGTCAGCATTGGTGTTGCTATCTTTGTCTGTCCTTAGACAATGCAGATAGCTCTATCCTATTGTACTGTTGTCAAATCGTTCTTCGACTACTAAGAAACATATTGAACTATAGTGACGTCCACGTCATAATGGTAGTATTCAAAATTGGTGTTGCTATCCTTGTTTATCATTCTACAAAGTCTATATCGCTATTCTTTTCCAGCTCCTCAACGTTGTAGCTCTAAACCGTATAGAAAACCTAAAATTGAGGTACCTTCCATTTTTTTGGGAAACGATACTTGATACTTTCCCTACTTTTGATTGTAGGTAGGGCGAGGGAAGTAAAAAGGAATTTCTTGTACTACAAAAATAATTCACCCTCCTAGATATATCTTCCAAAAGAATCAAAACATCCCTTTTGTCAGCATAATATTCTCTAAACCATCCCTTGAAAAGCCTCTGTGAAAATATCCCATTGTTGAATGCACGTAACTGTGGTTTAGAAAAAATTATGCCCCAATAAAATAAAACCCGGATTACGTGACAGATGACCTCCGATCCGTGCTTCCTTTAAACGGTCTCACTATCACTGCCTCACATTTGCATAATACTTAGAGACAGCATGTTTACGAGCCCTTTTCCGGAGGCCTTGAGCTTATAAGTGGCCATAATGTGGGCTGTGTTATCTGCGGGTATTATGGGTTGCAAATACGTTTTCAACATTCAATATGTTGCAATAAAGTGTGTTATAAAATGAATAGCTTCACTTATTGACCGAGCGAAGTGAGGTCTAAGATTCAAGTCGACGGTTTGGCATTTCTCTTAATGTTCAAATGTTTGAATGTTTGAATGTTTGAATGTTTGAATGTTTGAGATATGACAGGCATGTTCCTTTTTTAATTGTGCGTCGACCTATACACAAGGTTTTTGGAAATTTTGTATCTCAAGGATAATATAAAAGGAAAAAGGAGCCTCCTTCATACGTCAATATTAGAATAAAAATCAGACTATAGAATTATTATTATAATGTAAGGGCCACTGCTAACAAATATGTAACCTATAACACTAATATTGAATGTATAAGGAGGCAATTAATTTACATAGGTACTAAAATAATAAACCTCATTCCAAATCACTTTCTCATGGACAATAAGATCAGCGGAAAAATTGAACTGGATATAAAAAACTGGACATACAGTAATTTTTTCTTCCATTTAGATATATGACTCGAGATTTCTGCTCCAGCATTTTTTTTTTCATTAGTTTTTTCATTTTTCAGTGGACTCGCTTACCTTTATTTTGAGTACCTATTCCTCTGTTTTCTTCCTTCCCCCCATTTCTCCCTTCCTTTTTCCTCATTACTTCTCTTCTCTTCTTTGCCTGCCTATTACATGGGAAACCATAGTTGGCTAGGTATCTTCCTCTCTTTTTTTTTCTTTTTTTTTCTCTTCTCCAACACACCCAAACACTAAGCCCATGGTTTTTTATATTTGTAACATTTTATTGTGTTTTATTATTTTCGTAAATCTTTGTAATTTTGTTTTGTCTTGTTTTGTGTGTTTTTAATAAATTGAAATTGAATAAAAATTGAATAAATATTCATCATAAATCAGCTGACAAGTGATTACACAGATGTTTGAGGAAGCAAGTCTATTACTGTATTTTTATAAGGTCTATAGTTTCAATCAGGTACTTGTGGATGAGAATTCTGCGTGAGGTCTACTCTTCACAGAGCTACTAGTAGTTCAAGGTTATAGAATATTTCGATGTATCCGATAAGAATTATCGTCAGTACAAACATAGAAATTATTTTCAAAGAATTTTCGTAGAATTCATTCAAAGTTTGGAAGCTCTGTATCAAATTATGGTGTTGTGTATCAAGTTGAGATGATACTGTATCATATTTGTTGATCTATATATATATATAAAAGTGAAATGGCACTCACTGACTGACTCACTCACTCACTTGCAGAACTACAAATCTTCCAGACCAAAAACGTTCAAATTTGGTAGGTATGTTCAGTTGGCCCTTTAGAGGCGCACTAAGAACGGATTTGGAGAAATTTCCAAAGATGCGCCCAAAATCTGCGTTTTTCAGCATTTTTTTGCTTCTTATCAGATTTATCGAGAACAAATTAACAAAAATTGTTCAAATTCAGTACAGAAGCTTAACTAGGTTGTAATAATGTTGTGTTAGAAGAAATTTGAAATAACGCCAAAGATACGCCCAAAATTGTTCAAATTTGGTACAGAGGTTTAGCTAAGGTCTAAAAATTTTGTGATGAGATGACTTTAATATTTCATCAAAGATACGACCAAAATCAGCGTTTTTCCAACGTTTTTCTCAGCTTTTCTGCGTTACGCCAAAGATAGGCCCAAAATTGTTCAAATTTAATTCAGAGGTCTAAAAATTCTAGGGTCTAAAAATTTTGTGATGAGGTGACTTTAATATTTCATCAAAGTTACGACCAAAATCAGCGTTTTTCCAACGTTTTTCTCAGCTTTTCTGCGTTCTCTCAGTACTTTGACTTTCTGATGGAATGAAGCATGCTCATATGAAAAATGCAGGCGAGTGAAGCGAGCCTGCTGATCTCATTTTTGATCGATCCAGTCGGGGGTCCAGGGGGCGGATATGTCTTGGCTATATGGCGGATATGTCTTTCTAGACGGATATGGCGAGCGAAGCGAGCCTGACGGCTAGTACTGTATAATTTTGTGTTGAAATCGTGGTTAGAAATCGTGATCAGTGAGTGAGGAGTTTTATAAGTATGGATTATCCAGTATAAATAAACTACGGTACTCAAAAAATAGGCCCACTTTTTGTTATATGTTCAGGCCAGCCATTGATTAGTTGCTGAGCAGAAAACCTCACATGTTGGAAAATAGTTAGAAGTGTAACCACGACACGTTTTCCACGCTTTTCACACACTTTTCTCGGAAGCTTTTCTCTTCACTTGAAGCTTTTTCAAGTGCTCGCTCTTCCAACCTACTCAATTCTATCTCCTGTCCTTCAACATTCACTCCTCCACTCATTTTTCCTCTCCCCTTCTTCTCCTTCTTCTACTACTTCTTTCTCTTTTTCTTCCTCTGCCTCTACTTTTTCTTCTTCTTCTTCTTCTTCTTCTCTTTCTTCTCTTTTCCCTGTCTTCTTCTTCTACTCCTTCTTCTTTCTTCTGTCGTCTTCTTCTCCTATCTTCTGCTACTTTTTCTCTTTCTTCCTCTCCTTCTCCTTCTCCCTTCTTCTTCTCCTTCTCTCTTCCGTCGTCTTCTTCTCCTATCTTCTACTACTTTTTCTCCTTCTTCCTCTTCTTTTCCTTCTCATGTCTTCTTCTTTTCCTCCTCCTTCTCTCTTCCGTCGTCTTTTCTCCTATCTCCTACTACTTTTTCTTCTCCTTCTCCTGTCTTCTTCTCCTTTTTCTACTCTCTTCTACTACTTTTTCTCTCTCTCCTACTTCTTTTTCTCCTTATCCTTCTCCTGTCTTCTTCTTCTTCTTCTCCTTCTTCTCTCTTCTGTCGTCTTGTCCTATCTTCTACCACTTTTTCTCCTTCTCCTGTCTTCTTCTTCTTTTCCTTCTTCTCTCTTCTGACGTCTTCTTCTCCTATCTTCTACTACTTTTTCTCCTTCTCCTTCTACTACTTTTTCTCCTTTTCCTTCTCCTTCTTTTTCTTCTTCTTCTTCTCCTCCTCCTCCTCCTCCTCCTCCTCCTCCTCCTCCTCCTCCTCCCCTTCTTCTTCTTCTTCTTCTTCTTCTTCTTATTTTTTCTTCTTCTTCATCTTTTTTTTCTTCTCCTTTAATTTCTTCTCCCTTTATTTCTTCTTCTTCTCCTTTTCTACCCATTGTCATTCTCTTCCACTTTTCTTCTTCAACCACTCCTTCTTTCGTCAGTGACTTTATCTTCATCTTCTTCTCTTTCTTTTCAAATCATCATCTTCTACTATACTTCTTCCCGCCCAGTTCCTCTCTCCTTTACCTCTTCATTCATCCTTCAACCACATCTCCCACCCTTCTCCCATCCACTCTCCTCTTCTTTTAACTACTCCTCCTTTCTTTCTTCATCTACTTCTAAAAATAAATTTTATTCATTTATATTAATCTTTTGGAATCTCATTACATAATATGTAATCCATTATTTTTGTAATCTTATGTAATTTTTTCTTATTTTGTAAAGGGTTGTGTGTCAGAGAGGACCAGGAGTCCTAACTCCGCCCTAATAAAGACATCATTCAATCTCCTCCTATCCAACTTCTTCATTTTCTATCACTTTCTCCCTCATCAGTTTCTTCCTCTTCCATAGCTTCGCCCTTCTCCTCCTATCCATCATTTCCTTTCTCACTCCTCCTCATCACCTTCCCTCTTCCTTCTCTTTCTACTATCCTCTTTCCTCTTCCTTCTCCATTTTCTATCACTTTCTCCCTCATCAGTTTCTTCCTCTCCCATAGCTTCGCCCTTCTCCTCCCATCCATTATTTCCTTTCTCACTCCTCCTCATCACCTTCCCTCTTCCTTCTCCTTCTACTCTTCTGATCTGAGTAGTATTTTGGCACTTAGCAGTTAGGCTCAGTGCAGCAGAGGCACTTAAGTGCTTGAAGCCTTCTTGACAAAGGGTGGCAGGCTCTTATCAATTTGCGCTCTTTATCAACGCATTTCCTCCACTTATTCCTCGTCTCTTTCTCTAATTCTTGTTACCTTTCACCCAGTTCTCCCACTGCTTTATAGTAATAGATGTATGGAACTCAATGCAATTATAAATCGTGCTCAATAAATACTTCTATTCGATAATTGACCGAACGTAGTGAGGTCTATGTTTTAACTCGGATTCTCTTTTGTCAATCTGTATGTAACGCGATTATGGCCAAACGAGTTGATAGAATTCGATGAGATTTGGTAGGAATATTCCTTTTTCAACTGCGCGTCGATGTATACATAAGGCTTTTGAAATTTTGAATTTTAAGGATAATATGAAAAGAAATAATGGAATTCCTCCATACTCTGATATCACTTTATATAATCTACTTTGAAGATAAGATTAATCAGACTATAGAATTATAATAATTAGACTATAGAATTATTATATAGAATTATAAAGCCATAATCAATCAGCTGGCAAGTGGATTACACAGATGTTCTGGAGAAGCCATGTCTATTTCTATAAAGTCTATACTTTCAATCATAGACCTTAAAGAGTTATGCATCTTCAAGGTCTTTGGTTTCAATTTTTTTTGCAGTCATGGTATTATTATGCGTGTCCATCAGTATCAATATTCACACATTTGAAAAAAAATAATATGATAGGTGATTGGAAATAATCGAATGATCTAAATAATGCTGAAGAACAAGCAAAGGAGAAGGGGGATGCGAAAGAGAAGAGAAAGAGGAAAAAGAGGGTAGAAGAGGAAAAATTTGATTTTAAAGGAAAGTGGAATGGGTGAAGATGGGGAGAAAGAGAAGTAAGGGAGGTGGGATATCTTCATTATATTTTGATGATGAGAAAGGTAGATGGAGAAGAAATTAAAGACGTAGAAGAATTATTTTGTTGAAGAAGGAATAAATATTGAAGGAATGAGGAAGAAGGAGTATAAGGTGATAAAGAGAAGTGTAGGGGGAGTAGAAGGAGGGGGAGGAATAGGTGGAGGAGGAGGAGGAGGAGGAGGAGGAGTAGAAGAAGGAGGAGGAGAAAAGTAAAAAATGACGAGAAGGAAATTGACTGAATTCCTTCAGAGTGAAATCCAGGTGAACTAAGAGGAATAAGGATGGCAAAAATCATTTAAGGAGGAGGAAACTGTGAGACAGGATGTGAGGAGGGGTGAGAGGAGGAGAATGAGAATAAATTGGTATGTGAGAGGTACAGTGAGGGGGAATGAGAGGGAGAGAGAGAGATGAAATAGCGCTCTGTGCGGCGGAAAACAGCAAATATTTGCGATATTCGTTCATGTTAAATTTCCATAAAAGACAAGCCAGGCCTGGCTTATATATATATACGTAGGGCATATATACTGCTAGTATATACAGAGGCGCTCACCGTTTAGATTTCACTTTATGCAGCTTCTCACGTAGTAAACTAGCGCCAAATCGGGACTTTTTTAAGCAGCCTACAATCATACCTACACGTTCACACTGAGAAAGTTGACTAGTCTATTTGAGATGTGTGTTGGTGCACCTACACATTCACACTGAGGAAGTTGACTCAAGTTTTTGAGATGAGTGTTGGTGTACCCACACGTTCACACTAGGAAAATCGACTCCTGTTTTTGAGATGTGTGTTGGTGTACCCACACGTTCACACTGAGGAAAATCGACTCCTGTTTTTGAGATGTGTGTTGGTGTACCTACACGTTCACACTGAGAAAGTTGACTATTGTTTTTGAGATTCAGGTTAGTACACCTACACGTACACACAGAGAAGTTGGTGCTCAATTTTTGTAGTATGAATAAATATGTGAGAGCTTACACAAACCGAGAGTTGACTAGTGTTTTTGTATGTGTGCTTTCGTTTCTACATGATCACAGGGAATTAATTTTCAACTTTCAATTGTGAATTGGAGTATGAGATACATAGACTGACAGTAAATTAACTTGTAGTATATTTTCATATGTGTTTTATTGTACCTACAATACCTACATGTTCACAAACAGAGAGTTCACGGATGTTTTAAGACGTATGTTCTCTTACTATGGCGTTCACATATAGAAATATTTGTAGTACACAGTTTTGCATTAGAGCGTTCATACAGGGAAAGTCTACGTTCGGTTTTTGATCGTTATGAACCTTTTTATAGTGAGATTCACGTTATAATGGAAGTGGGAAAAGATAGGAGAACATCGTTGCCAATTCTCTGCTATGTCACTGCTTTCTATAGATGATAGCTGATACCGGTATATCATCTTCTTCTTCGATGGCCCTACAGCCCAAATCGAGCCCTGGCCTCCTCAATCCTGCCTCTCCAACCATCTCGATCACTTGCCTCCGCCCTCCAATATTTCTCACATGAAGTATAAATCTCTTGCATCGGATATCAATATATATGATGTTATATATAAACTGTTCATCCTTGTTTGAAATAATTTATTAAATTTTAGTTGTATAGTTAATATTATTTCTCAATGATTGAATAAAAATTGAAAAATAATATTTTGTTGATCAATTATATTTCTACATGTTTAAAAAGGATCTCTGGCAACGTTGATTGATTAATTGAGTACTTTGTTTATGTAGATTACAATATATTTTTTGTGTAGTTGAGAAGTTGATATTGTGGTAATTATTCATATTGAATGAAAAAGACTAAGAAATTGTCAATAAACCACTGATTTATTGATAATTAGAAAGACCGGTTTCGGTTATTACACCATTGTCAATCTCTGATAAACTATAAAGTTTAGGTTATTACACCATTGTCAATCTCTGATAAACTTTATAGTTTATCAGAGATTGACAATGGTGTAATAACCGAAACCGGTCTTTCTAATTATCAATAAATCAGTGGTTTTTTGACAATTTCTTAGTCTTTTTCATTCAATTACAATATATACTGACATATACACTTATACGTATACAATAGCTTACAATACAGCAAAGTTTTAGATGAATTTACATAACATGAACTAAGAGAATAATTATTGAACTGTATAATGATATGAAAAAAAGCAATTTGGAATATTATTATTATTAATTATTCTTTATTAATTCTTTATTAATTCTTTATTAATTCATATAAAAAGTACATCATGAAAATTATAGGGCGAGAAAAATAAGTTAACCTTGTGCTATTCCTCACCCAAATTTATATAAGGTTACACATAGTCCAAAATAGGTTAAGTCTTGCAGTTGCTCACTTCACAAAATTTTTAGTCTTAATAACTATACAAGATAATATTGTAATGCATCTACATAAATTGGCGGAGCTTTGGACATATCAATGTCCATTCTTTGAAAAGAATATTATAAATAACCTTCCAAATAATCCAATTTCTCTATTCTTTCTCTACAAAATTTTCTCTGCAATTTCTCAATTTCTGTACAAAATAATCCAACGTTGAGGAGATAGAGAAGGATAACGTCATCAGCTTTGTCGAATGATAGACAAGGATAACAACACCAATGTTAATCGAATACTGCCATTATAACGTGGACCTCACTATAGCTCTTGAATTTCCATAAATGTATTTCCTAAATGCATACAGTCATGAAAGCAGTGATGATGTGTTATTTCATAACCTTATAATACTTCGGTTAAATGAGGTAGAGAAATGATACAGGCTCAGCCTAGATTTTTCTTCATGGTCATAACTATACTAGTAGTTCTGTGAACAGTAGACCTCACGCAGTATTCTCATCCACAAGTACCTGATTGAAACTATAGACCTTATTAAAATACAGCAATAGACTGGCTTCACCACCCATCACTTGTCAGCTGATTTATGATGAATAATTCTATAGTCTGATTTTTACTCTAATATTGGCGTATGAAGGAGGCTCCTTTTTCCTTTTGTATTATCCTTGGAATGCAAAATTTCCAAAAACCTTGTATATACGTCGACGCGCAATTAAAAAGAACATACCTGTCAAGTTTCATGAAAATCTATTACCGCGTTTCGCCTTAAATGCGCAACATATAAACATTTAAACATTAAGAGAAATGCCAAACAGTCGACTTGAATCTTAGACCTCACTCCGCTCAGTCAATTGTTATAACCATAGTGTCTTGTACGATTGAGAAATAATTAATAATTGATACTTGTCATATCCTGGAATAATGTTTGCTCCATTATAAAATTCAGTGGGCTAGGTACGAGCGTTCATACATATCTTTCATTTCAAAACGTCATCTACTTTTTTAAATTATACCAGTCATATCCTGGAATAATATTCTCTCCATTATGAACAGCAGTGAGTTAGTTACGAGCGTTCATACAGGGTTTTAATTTTAAAAAGTCATCCGCGTTTTTAAAATATGCAGAATAGAATGATAGCCTGCCTGCACATGGGGGACGTTCCACGTGTATCCTATGAAACGTATGTAATCATATGAACCCTTACACACATGGGGGGACGTTTCACGTGTATTCTATGAAAAGTATGTAATGATAGGGACCCTCACACACACTGGAAGTTAAATCAGGT
Organism: Nilaparvata lugens; assembly: GCF_014356525.2. Lineage (NCBI taxonomy): Eukaryota > Metazoa > Arthropoda > Insecta > Hemiptera > Delphacidae > Nilaparvata > Nilaparvata lugens. The sequence goes on along the minus strand of NC_052516.1, from coordinate 9,054,845 downwards.
CACACACGTGTGCTCTTAGCCAAGTCCAATAATTGCATGCGTTAAAATTTGCACTGATGTGTTTGCCCGGTTTGTACAAATACTACTGTTGAAGTTGAAGTATCTCATATGTATATATGTTATATCTTGAAGTATATTATACATGGAGACTCTCACAGAATCTGAGTAAATTTGGGATACAGTTCTGGAGTCGAATTGGAGTTAATTTATTATTAAGGAGTGAGATGTTTCGGGATTCATTACAAAATTTCAGCATTGATTGGATTGAAGCATTGATGAGAAATTAGGACAGTTTGAGGGGATCAGACTGTAGAGGACCATCTAACATGATCTTCCGCTGGTGTTGTGGAGGGTGAAACTTAAATAATACCTACTATTCTCATAGAATAAACAATGTAGCTCTCAACAAGCAATCTATCTTATAGATGTTACAGCTGTTATATAGCATTGGTGAATGTGATATTTTCGAGCTCAAAATTTAAGTGTTTTTATTCTTTATTTTGTGAATTTATAGTTTGTTTCATGTTTTTAAGAAACTTTTATTATTAATCAATCCAAATTTAGAATTGTTTGTTTTATTCTAATTTATATTTTAGATTGTGATTTGGTGTAGAAATTTGAATGGACATAACCTATAATATTTGGACAATTAAAAACTAAATTAGGAAATTGAAGAAGTTTTAGGCAATAGCCTGTTTTTTCTTTTCCGATTCTTGTATTTTTTTGCTAACCTTATAAATAAATAAATAAATTCATAGATTGTATATTTTAAACTGTTATATTATTGATAAATTAATTTATTGTATGATAGTCTATTCTATGCTGTTATATTATTGATAAATTAATTCATTGTATGATAGTCTATGCTGTGTTATATTATTGATAAAATTGAATGTAGAATTGTAAATTGAGTGTGTAATTGAAGAATGTTAAGTGGCACATAACTTAGCTACATTTGGACTGTTGTATAAATTAGAATTGGAACCGTTTTGGGCTTATAAGCCTGTGGTACTTTCTTGTAAGTTGTGTAATTCTGAATGAGTCTATAAATAAATTAAATTATTGTATGATAGTAATGTGTTGAATAATAGTTAATGAAACGATTTGAAACTGTCAGAACCGCTTAAAGGTAACTTTCTCCTAAGTTGATTAAACTATTCAACCCGTCTGATCAATGTATAGTTGCATTGATTGTAATGTGTCTAGATTGAATCAGTCGATGGGTTGAACCATAAATTCAGTTTAAATTTTTTGGAGAAAGCCACCCTAAATTATGCATATTTATTTCCAGTTTAGTCAATCATGATTTATTCAAATCGCGAGAGATAACATTCATTTCATGATTGTTTTGAATTGTCATTCTTCTGATGACTGTAATAACAACATTTTGCAATCAATATCTTCCAGCATACCTCATCGTTTTAGGAATTTTTTCTAATTTTTATGTGTTATTTCCATTGTTACTGTTATGGTAATTGTTTTATTGTATCATTGTATTTTCTCTCATTGTATTTTTGTGTGTAGTTTGAATTGAAATTTAAATATCTTGATATTTTCTCAATAATAATTCTTCTATCTGTTTCCTCTACAGGTGAGTCACATACTTCCAAACTGGTTTGCATACTCTTGATAAACGGAAGTGAGTATCAATAGAGTTTTTCATTTCATTCAATAAAAAAATAGCAGAGTTCTCTCAACTAGTCAACTTGTAACAAGTTACATCTTGATAACAAGTGAAAAGTACAACTTCAACTTGGAACTACTAACTCTATTAGTTTACCAACATGTTACTGTGAAGAGTAGTTGAGTAATTTATGTTTTAAATTTGGTTAGTATTTTTTTAAAAACAGCGACTGATCATATTTTCATAATGGATAGTGGATTAATGTATATGGGATTATAAAAGGAGTATCAAAACTGAATCAAGTTCATCGAGCTCAATTAATTCGCTCCTTTATTTTTTGAATATGATGTCACAATATTGGAATGAAAAAAACAAGCACTTGTTGACTTGCAAACTTATCTAGAAATTCGTTTGAAACTATGTAGGAGTTCTAAACTAAATCGTTGAACAGCTATCTCTCACTTTCACGTCACAGAACAGCTTCGACCAATCAGAGACGAGTAGGAGGACACTCTTACTTCTAACGAAATCCTATTGGCTGATATCCCCACATTAACTCCATTCTGTACAATAATTCATCCTCAACAAAATGCTTGCCTCTAGTGTACTAGGTAGCGCCTGAATCCAAATAAGAATAAACTAATCCACTAAAAATGCTGAAAACTTGAAAGTTCAACTGCCGGTTGCACAAAAGCCGGTTGAGTTTTAGTGGTGATCAATTTCACGAGAACCAATCAGAGAAGCCGTCTTTTCAAAAAAACCTTTTCTGATTGGTTCTCGTGGAATTAATCACCATTATTTAACCGGCTTTTGTGCAATCGGACCTAAATCTCGCAGCTCAGCTTGTTCTGTTCAACTTGGCTGCTAACTTAATTGAATACCAAGTATTATGCTTCAAGAAAATACCGTATTTCAATATAGAGGTTGAACTATCAATAGTATAGAAGTAATGTAGAGTAAAAGGTGAATACTACAGTCTAAACTAATATTCAAGCCCTTGTATTATTGACTAATTCAAGAAATAATAGAGTAATATAGAATAGAAATGAATACTCAGGTCAAAACTATCAGTCAAGCCCATGCTCTATTGGCTAAGCCGAAAAATAAGTTCACTAATAAACTATCAATTATTTCGCATCTTCAAATGAATGTTTTCAAAATAGCCTACAACTAAATACTGTAAATATACGTCTTTGGTGAGATACACCACACATTACGTTACATTTACGTTATAAAGCTAGAACCTAATTATTTCGGAATCTAAGGGCCAGTTTCCGAACTCGAGACTTAGCTAAGTTCTAGACTTTAAACAGCTGGAGTCAGAAAATTGGCTTTCCGAAACGGGGTGTGGTCGTAGTCCACGTTTAAATTAGATTTTGAAAAACTAAAAAAATTGAACACAGAATAAAATGAAGATAAATAGTGTAAAGCTTCAGCTATTTTGGATTATTTAGGAATGTTTCATTTCGTCAAGGAAAAACGTTTCCAGAAATGTGGAAATAAAGATTATCATAAAAACTACGACTACGCCCCGTTTCGGAACGCCAATTTTCTGGTTCCAACTGTTTAAAGTCTAGAGCTTAGCTGAATCCCGAGCTCGGAAACCGGCCCTAAATCATCGAGTATCAAAGTGCATCACTGGAGAACCATCACCTTGTTTGGAATTTCATTTTGAGCAAAATTGGGATCAGAATAGTGAGGGCTATGTATGTTTTTCGATCCACATCATTATTATGATTGTGAATTATGACTAGTAGTTCTGTGAACAGTAGACTTCGCGCTCAGTTAGTTACATTGACCTGTTGGTATGTTTTCTCAGAAATAAATAAATAATTTATCATTTTAAAATGTCTAGAAAGAATCCTAAATGAACATAGAGCTTTCTGTCCATTTCATTGCTCCTATCTCATGTACAGTTTCATAATAACTTCTCTTCTTTTCTATTGAAATTCTGATCACAATGTTTTGTAATAGGATCACCTTTATAGTTTATTCCTTACCTATTCCATCTACCCTCTATTGTATTGTATTATAAAGTTTAACATTTCATGGTATACTTTCATGATAAGTTTCATTCCACATGGATGCAAATAACATCTTTTCTTTCCTCCAGTATTGCTAATGTGATCTAGTATAATGTTGATGGCTTAATATATACCATATTATTTTCTTTGATACTGTATTTGCAATTGATTATACTGATGCAGAACTGTTAAATAATTATTTATCTCTTAAGTTTGATTTAATTTTATTGTCAATTTTTGTAAATGTTACCATAGGCAAGAGCCTTGTAACAATAAATTATCAATAAATATCTATCTATCCTATCGTACCGTGACGTGTCGTCCCGGAATGTGTGTGTGAGCGCTGTTATCAGGTCTGGCTGCAACTGTCTACAACGTTGTTGTAAAGATACATTTTCAAGATGTTCGATGTTTTTGAACTGGTAGTATAATAGTCCATAAGACAGCATGTATGATGAATCATGTATGATGTATGATGAATATCTTGTATGATGAATAATTCTATGTCTGATTTATTCTAATATTGGCGTATGAAGAAAGCTCCGTACAAGGGGTATGATTGGCAAGATCTTACATTGTCAGGTAAATTATTGAAGAATTTTGGACATAAGAACAAGAAAGATTTTTGGAACATGGTGGATCTTGGTCTTGGCAATTGAGCTCTATTACCATGTCGCGATGAAGATCGAATATTATCCACAACTGCGCCAGCATTGCCACTCCTATTAAAGAACATCTGCAAAACTCTAAAAACTTACATATATCTAAGTGGCAGAATATTTAAATTTAAAAAGAGAGGAGAGGATTCATGTAATCTTCTTTTCTTCATCATTATTCTCACAAAAGACTTCTGTAATCCAGATAGCGGCTTCACATGAGTGTGATACGTACTACCCCAACAAGTAATAGCATAGTTTAGTCTGGAGTGCACAAATGCAAAATAAATCTGTCTCATGACACTCAATGGACACAGAGATCTAAAAAAATAGAATTTGCGCATGAACATGTATAAATAGTTTTTGAGAGATAGGATGTGCTGCTTAAAACTGAGCTTTTCATCGACCATTAAACCTAAATATCTTACAACATCCGTTTGTGGAAAACTGCTACAAGGACAATTATTTAGCCGCCCCTGACAATCAATTGAATGATATTTAATGGGAGTAAGCATTTGAAAACCTTAAAACATTATCGAGTATTCAATTGCTATAATCAAATTATATGAAAGATAATAATTGAATACCACTGATTCAACATGTTTCACCATTTTCATCTTTCTGAACCAACCTACGCAACAAGTCCCTCCAACTTTGATCCGCTTATTTGTGTGCCTTGAATATGATATGGGACGCGCATTACAACATATAAACTCAACCGAAATTCTGCAGTAGCTCTGTGAATGTAATCTGCTTTAAATGTTCCAGAGTCCAAATCTCTCTTAAGGCCGTTCGTTCTCTTGCCACTGCCTTCTATAGAGTAAAGCTAATACCGGTATATCAGATGTAATACCAACTGATCATTCTTGTTTACAATAATCAATTCTATTTTATTTGCTCAAGAAAATATATTTTACAATAATTGAATAATACATTTTCATGATTATTTCAGATTAAATTTTTTTTTGGATTGATAATAATAATAATATCGAGTGACCTGGCTGGCTCAGGTCTGGTGTCAGAGTTTTCAGGTCGCAACTAATCGTCTTCAGGGCCTCTGACATGACCTAACGACTGCTTTTTAGGCAGCCGGGACCGACGGCTTAACGTGTCCATCCGAAACACGGGAGTGGCCCGAGATAAATATCTGCCCGGGCCGGGATTTGAACCCGGGCCTCTGAATCATAAAGCCAGCATCTGATCCACTCGACTACGGCCACTTGGATTGATTACACATTGATTATATATTTCTACATTGTTTAATCTGCAAACGTTTGTTCCTGTAGTGGAGTGCACATTATAATGGCAGTATTTGATTAGCAATGGTATTGCTATCCTTATCTATCTTTCAACAAAGCGGACAGCGCTATCTCTTTCTCGCTTTGCTCTGTTGCGAGATCGCTTTCTAACAATGTAGAAATATAATTAATTAACAAAATATTCAATCTTGATTATGAAAATTCATTTTGAAAGTATTGAAAAATACCGTATAATTTCTTGCTTGATAAAATATAATTGATAATTTTAAACGAGAATGAACCGTTAATATTACATCAATAAACCTTTATCAGCTACCGTCTATAAAAGACATTGACAAGACCGAGGTTCGGCAACGTCTTTCTCCTATTTTTCCCCACTGCTAGTATAATGTGGACCTCACTATAGAGAAGGATAGCGCTATCTGCTTTGTCGAATGATAGACAAGGATAGCAACAACAATGTAGATCAAAAACTGCCATTACAACGTGGTCCACAATATAGAACATAAATTCTGGAGCATAAAACCATAGAGAAACAATAGCGTAAGTAGATATCCCATGGTATAGGGTGTTTATGTCGCAACTTTTACTGTCGTTTACTATCGATTGTTGTAGATTTTTACTGTTTTGTTGGGGTGAGAGTGTATGAACGGCACAATATGAGAGACTACCAGCGTCACACAGCTTCACGGGAAAGAACTACGTGGACTACCGGCTTGAGATAACAGTAAAAGTTGCGACATAAACGCCCTATACCATGGGATATCTACTCAAGCTATTGTTTCTCTATGATAAAACACATAGAAAGTCTGACATACAGTATAATGAGGAGCATGATAAATTTCGTCACCAAAAGTGTATGAATCCAATGTTGGTTCTGATGGCTTTGGAGTTCTTAGGGTGGGCACACACCACTTAGTCAAGACAAAATTAGTCACGATTAGTCACAATACTTTACATAGTTGCTTATGACGCAACACACACCGATTAGTCATTGCAATTAGACATGTCTTCATAAGCAGCTATCTGAAGTATTGTGACTAAACGTGTCTTGTCTTGTTTTGACTATTTGGTGATTGTGTCTAGCCTTGAACTGTCTGAATATTGATTTTCATCAATCTTTGGCCCAGTTGCACAAAAGCCGGTTGAATTTTAATCGTGATCAATTCCACAAGAACCAATCAGAGAAGCCGTCTTTTCGAAAAAAGACATCATTCTTTGATTGTATCTTGTGAAATCAATCACGATTAAAATTCAACCGGCTTTTGTGCAACTGAGCATCAGCTAAGAAGAGAAGAATTCACTCGTTAGAACCAACTCCAGCCTTTTAGAATAATGAATTAATTAATTGACAAATGCAAGACATATTTTTACAAATAAAAAGAATCATTAAAATACGATAGTATTTGGCGTGACTGGACAAAAGAGCCCTTGAGCTCCAACCACGAGTACTAAAAATAAGGAATACATTTTCTAATCCAATAACTGCAGTACAAATGGAACAATTCTGCTGTTGGATGTCTATGGATATTGAATTTTATCAATAATCCAAGTAATTGATAAAAAAAATATAAGTAAACAGATAAATAATATAATAATTGTCGAGTTTTGTTAATTTTTACACAATAATGAATACTTTTTGTGTAGTTGAGAAGTTGATATTGTGGTAATTATTCATATTGAATGAAAAAGACTAAGAAATTGTCAAAAAACCACAGATTTATTGATATTTAGAAAGACCGGTTTCGGTTATTACACCATTGTCAATCTCTGATAAACTCCATTGATAAACCATTGTTTATCAGAGATTGACAATGGTGTAATAACCGAAACCAGTCTTTCTAATTATCAATAAATCTGTGGTTTTTCGACAATTTCTTAGTCTTTTTTATTCAACAATAATGAATAATTAGATATTGCCAAAATTGGTGATTCAGCCAACTCAATTCTCAATTTTGAAATAATAGTCCTGTTTTACCGACGATTTTGTTATCTCAATTTGGCATACAAATAGATTCTATTCCTTCACGGTTCCAGTACGTATAATTATTCCGGGCTGATGAAGGAAAACATTTGGAAAGCTTCAAGAATCTTGAAATTTCTCATATCAACTAAGATTTAAGCACATCCCACACGCTGTAGTACAGCTTACAAAATAATGAAAAATATTGCCGTGGGAGGTACAGTCTCTGTCTCACTCTAGGATCAGCAAACAACTTGAAATCATGGAAAACACCAGTGTTTTTCAAGATATTTTTTCAGTCTCTTTTCCCCCATGTAGAGAGTAAGTCTCTCCCCCTTTTCAAGTAAGAAAAATATATTCAGTTATGGAAAATGATGTCTCAGCTTTGTAGTAATGTTAGGATGAGGAGGGGAATGATGAGGATGTTGAGGAGGTGATGGGTGAGAAGGGAGATGATGATGATGAGGAGGAGGATGAGGAGGAAGAGGAGGAGGAAGAGAAGGAGGTTGAGGAGGAATAGAGGGAGGTGTAGGAAAAGGAGGGGTGAGAAGAAGACGAGGTGGAGGATGAAGAAGGGAAGGCGGAGGAGGAGGAGGAAGAGGATGATATGTAAAGACTCCCACACTGGGGTTAAGTTCACCCCTCTTCATTTCTACAACGTTTGTCTCGTTTTCATTCTGTTTATTTTTAAATCTGATTCTGTGAATTTTGTTGTAAGATGTTTTTCCTGTCAATATAATGAGAATTCACTTCGAATTTTCAGCGTTCTTTATAGATCAGCTCTGTCCTATCAACCAGTCTGAATTAAAGTAAATGTTAGTATAGAGGATAACAAATTATTTTTCCTCCACCTACTGTCTAAAGTACTTACTTTACTCCCTGGAACATAATACTAAAGTGTCACTCCTTCGCTCTCGGTAGTAAAAAACAGAAAAACTCCCTAGGGAGGAAAAGTGACTCCATTTAAATAACATGGGAAGCATCTCAATTTTAAAACTTATATTGTAATAGGTTAGAAGGTCTAAGCTCAGATGAGAAAGCATAATAGAGGTGTCTGTCATTGAGTCAACTGAATACAATACCCCAACCAGAAATTTGATCAACTCATGAAATATATGTTTGTATGATATTATATTCTTAATATTAGTAGACAATAAAAATTTATACAATTTTAAAAATATTTTATTCTATTCAAAATACCAGCCAACAAATATTTTTGATCTGCAATTCAAATCTGAACCGCGTGATCTGGAGTCAGCCATTTTTGGTAGACGCCCATCTGATATAATTGTTACAACTTTTGCCGATAGATAGCGCAATCGGCAGTGCCAATCAGACGACCGGTTTTTAGGTTTCAGATTTTAGGTAATGTTGTTAGGAAACATTGTCACCAATACGTAAGTTATTAAAATGATATTATTTGCAGTTTCTATAGAAAAATGTAGATGGAGGAAAAATGTTGTGTACATCATGAGCGAAAAAGTCATACTTTTCACTCTAGATATACAAATAACTATTGAATAGTAGCGCACATCGAATTTCCATCTAGCTGTTTACCCTGTTGTCAATATTTGCAGTAGCAGAAGTCTTCGGGGTGAATTACAGCATTTAATTTGGATTTTCGTTTAATAATAATTAATAATTCATTAGCATTTGAATAATTGCAATATCTCAGTAATTTCAATCTGTGAATATTGATAAGGTTGCACATAGTCCGAAATATACATAGTTGTTTATTTTCTTCCAAATGTGATACACATGGAGCAACAGAGAGACAATACAGATCGAAATCAATAAATCACCGGCAACGGAGCAAGGAAATAGATTATTATTGGCTGTCTCTGTGCAAAAATGATGAGCAAAGAATAGAGCGCTGCACATGTGCGCGCTTAGCTATCAAACTGTGAGAGAAGCCCAGTCAAGGCACGGCGAGGCAAGGCAACGCAAGGTGAGGCAAGGCGAAAGAACTGAATGAAAATAAATTGCCAAAAAAGTGCTCTATATCACACACGCTCTCTCTCTCACTCATTTTTCACTCATATTGTTCACTCATTCATTCGTGTGTAGCAGATTCATTCCAATCTCTCAGCATATGTTAAATGGGAAGCATGTATAGATCACTATTGAGAAATGTAGATCATTCATTTTCCACTCATTTATTTAGTCATTTATTCATATATTGGAGGGTTCACTTCATACTGTGACCATTGATGTATAGTTGTATTAGGTAATGAAGTTTACTCACTTTTCAGAAATAATATCGGGACACCGAGCTTCGCTCGTTATTTATTTATTGATAAACAAAACACAATTCTTCAAAATAATTGGGGAAGGACAAAAATTCACAGCCCAAAACTGTTTCTTCCCCGGATTTTGATTTATCCTATTATATTAAGCGAGTAATTTCGGTATTTATATATCTTGTTATTTTTATATCTGGTTATTTTAATATCTGGCTACTTTAATATCTGGTTATTTATGTTTAACGGATCTCGAAAACGGTCGAACGATTTTCACGAAATTTGGAACATAGTAGGTTTATGATATAAAAATTCGATTGCACTAGGTCTCATCCCTGGGAAAACTTGCTGAACGACATTAAAAGGATAATTCATCCTTGGCTGAAACAGCTGTGGATAGTAAAAAAGTGAGTAAGCGAGTATGTAACAAATTAAAATATCGCATCCCCGAAATTCATAAGATGACATATAGCCAGCTGTGAAATATAAACACGATCATTTTAGAGAATTGTGTTCTGTTTATCAATGGATAAAAATAACGAGCAAAGCTCGGTGCCCCGATATTACACTATAAATAGTCCAAAAAGTAGGTTATGTTTCATACATTTGAATTCAGGTCCAATTTTCAGTCAACATATTCAAAAACAGAGAAGTTCCAATTTAGATTGCTTACAAACCAAATTGAATAACAAAATACCACTCACTAATCACTTAAAACTGTAAAAATATGATTAACTTTGAATATTTAAATATACTCTAATTTAGATTGATAAACCATGTCATGTCAACAAATCAGATTATTTTGATAGAGTCTATTAAAATTTCTTGATAATATTTCTCGCGAGATACGGTAAGCTGATTCAATGATTACACAGCTGATCTCCCACACAGGCACACACATCTTCTGTTATCGACAGACGACGAAATTATCATGTGTTCTTCCAAGGATGAATCATCCTTTTAATGTCGTTCAGCGAGTTTTCCCAGGGATGAGACCTAGTGCAATCGAATTTTTATATCATAAACCTACTATGTTCCAAATTTCGTGAAAATCGTTAGAGCCGTTTTCGAGATCCGGTGAACATAAATAACCAGATATAAAAATATAAACAGACATACAGAAATAGCTCGCTTAATATAATAGGATTGTTACAAGCCGTGTCCAAACTGAACAAATGTTCGACGTACATGCTCGGCAAACATGTTTGTTGAGGAACTCAGGGACAAACATTTTTAAAAGTTTGGACAATCATTGTTTGTCATACAAAAGAAATACTGTTTTTCCAAACATTTTCAGAGTTGACAGCTGTAAAACATGAATCCTGTTCTCCTCACTTACAAATATTTTGTTTGGTGACGCGTCCACACTGGCCAGGGGCAAACATTGTTTGTCAAACATAATAAAATTTGCCCAAACTTTTTCAACATACATTTTTTTCGAACATTTGTTCAGTGTGGACACGGCTTTAGGTACACTGTAACTAATTTTTTCACTCATTGTTATCATGGCTTATTCACTCAAAACTGCTGGCATCGGTTGGTTGAATTAGAAGCATTGATGTTGTTTATAAGAAACTAGCAGGTAACCCGTGCTCCGCAAGGGTCTAATTAAAAACTTGACAAACAGAAACCTTGGCTACTGAAATCTTGAGAATTCAAAAAAGGCCTATAACCATCCTCGGTGAATTAAGAATCTATTTTCAAAATTTCAAGTTGATCAGTTGAGTAGTTGAGACGTGATGATGCGTCATTCGTGAATTTCCTATCTTTCACATGTATAAGTCAATAATAATCCTTTCCTTTATTATAAATTATTTATATCAATATGAGGAATACGATTTCTGATGCGTAATGATAATCAGAATTACAAGTAAAAGAAGATGTGAAGAAACAAGATAAGGAAGAAGAAGAAGATGAGCGATCCCGGAAGAAGAAAAAGAAGAAGGAAGAGGAGGAGGAGAAGAAAAAGAAGAAGAAGAAAAAGAGAGGAGGAGAAGAAGAAGAAGGTGGTGGAAGAAGAAGAGATGAAGAAGGATAGTAGAAAGGAGAACACGAAGTGGAATAATGAGAGGAAAAATATTTAGAAGCATCAGTAGAGAATATAATATAACTATAACGAGGCTCATATGGAATGATTGGGATTGGATGGTGCAGTAATAGAATGAAGAAAAGAAAGAAGAGGGAGGAAAAGAAGAAGGAGATAAAGTACAAAAGAAGAAGGATATGGAATGGAGAAAATGAAAAGAAAGTACATAAAGAAGGAAGAGGGAGAATGTAGTAGGCATTACAGGATGAACTGTTGAATGAAGCAGTAGAAGATGAAGAAAGAGTACAAGAAGAAGAAAAAGAAGAAGAAGAAGAAGAAGAAGAAGAAAAAGAAAAGGAAGAAGAAGAAGAAGGAGAAGAAGAAGAAGAAGAAGAAGAAGAAGAAGAAGAAGAAGAAGAAGATGAATAAGGAAGGGGAGAATGTTGTAGACATTGCAGGAAGGACTGTCGGCTAATATATTATGCATTGGTCTGTTGAATTTTTGGCATGCAAAGATGCTCAGTAGAAATCCATCAGAATGTCAATGGCTTAGTAAACACCAATAACAGACATCCATCAATACAACATCGTGGAACAGTTACCGCCGGTAACTGCTACTAGAGTACCTGCTATCACGGATAAAGGTTCCACGAATAAGATATGTTTACATGTTTTAAGAAGCTGTTTCATTCAAAGAATTTACACACCAATACCTTAAAGAAATGATAGCATAAGAGGAAATCTCATGATATGGGGCATTTATGTTCCAAATTTCACAGTCAACTCAAGCCGATAGTTCCAGTACAGTCGACTCTATAACGAACCTCCACATAACGAAATCCTCTACACAACGAATTTTTATCTGGTCCTATGACATTTTAGAGTTTTGGCTGCTTATTTACCCCTATTTAATGAATTTCAGACCTCTCAACAACAAAGTTTTTTCTTGACTTCAACATACAAAATGTAGTGTGTATAGGATGTAGACGGTTATTTTCAAGGAATTGTTTAGATTCAGCAGAAAGGTCAATAGACTAAAAATAATGGCAAATCAGGTAGGAAGAAGATAGGATGGTAGACAGTCAATAGAGGGTGAAACACAAGTCGGGAATTGAATTCCAAGAACTTGTCATTATTATAGACCAGGCCGGTGGTCCTCCAGGTTGGGGGTTGGGGTAGGGCTAACAATCCTACCCCGTAAAAAGAACTACGTTACGAAAACCACTAAATGTGCCTCGGAACAGGACAGGAATTACAGGATTGATTTGGAAACAGACAATGACTTGATTAGGAAACGGATGGAAAAACGAAAGAGGAGAAGAAGAGATATGTTGATTGCTTCTTGGAATGTCACAAGTTTAAATAGAGCCGGTAGCACAATGAGACTGAGACAAGAACTAGAAAAGTATAGAATTGGAATTGTAGCTCTACAGGAAATAAGATGGAAAGGGAATGGAATAATGGACCTAGGTAATCATACCATATTCTACAGTGGACACGACCATAACACATTTGGAACAGGATTTCTTGTACACAAGAATTTTAAGGACAAAGTTATAGGATTCAAAGCAATAAATGAAAGGATTTGTTTGCTGAGAATAAAAGAAAAATTCTTTAATATAAGTTTGATATGTGTTCATGCACCCACCAATGAAGCAGATGGAAATAATAAAGATCAATTCTATGAGAAACTGGAAAATGTCTATAAAGATACCCCTGAGTATGATGTTAAAATAATCCTTGGTGACTTCAATGCTAAACTTGGACGAGAACAGTGTTACAGGCCAACTATTGGACCCTACAGCCTACACAATGAAAGCAATGAGAATGGCCTGAGAATGATTGATTTTGCAGGAGGAAACAACATGACCATTAGTAGTACCTTTTTTAAACACAAGGACGTTCACAAAATGACGTGGTTATCCCCAGATGGACGGACAAAAAATCAAATTGATCATGTTATGATTGACAGACGTCACGGCTCAGATATCCTTGATGTGAGAAGTCTTCGTGGAGCTGATTGTGACACAGATCACTTCATGATAAGATTGAAATACAGGCAAAGAATAAATAACACTGGGTTCTCCAAAGGCAAGAAACAACTAAAGTTCGACTGTGAAAAGCTACTCAAAAACCAAAGTCTGAAAGAAGCCTACCAACAAAGATTACAAGATAAGCTAGAAGAATACCAGCATGCGGGGGACACAACAGCAGAACAGAAATGGAAAAATCTGAGACATAGTATTGTGATGAGTGCTCAGGAGACAATCGGATACAAGAGAAAGGAAGTCAGAAATACATGGATAGATGAAGAATGCATACAAGCCCTTGAAGAGAGAAATAAGGCAAGAATAAGTATGTTGAATAGGAGAACAAGGGCAACACTGAACCTGTTCCAAGAGAAGAGATCGTCTGCCAGACAAGTCTGCCGTAGAAAGAAAAGAGATTTTGAAAAGAGGAAGCTGGAAGAAATCATGGCATATGCTGAAACAAAGGATGCAAGAAAGATGTACCTGAGGATACGTGAAGGAAAAGCTGGTTTCCAACCACGAACAAATTTCTGCACAGATAAGGAAGGCAACCTCATTGGTGGCGAAGAAGAAGTCATTGAACGATGGAAAGAATATTTCAGTGATTTACTTGGAGAGATTGCAGAAGAGGATGGTGGAATGGAAGGAATCACCCGTATAGGTCCAGAACCATTCAGCCACGACCCCCAACTACATGAAATGGAAGAAGCCATTGGTTCGATGAAGAACAACAAAGCGCCTGGAGAAGATGCAATCACGGCAGAAATGATCAAAACTGGTGGCCCTGCGCTCCTCAGCACATTACATAGTTTGATAGTGCAAATCTGGAGAGAAGAAGAAATGCCTGAAGACTGGCACACGGCGTTAATATGTCCTATCCACAAAAAAGGAAGCAAAATCGACTGCACAAACTACAGAGGAATAGCCTTGTTAAGTGTTGCTTATAAGATATTGACCAAAATAATTGCCAAGAGATTGATACCATATATGGATGAGATAATAGGAGACTATCAATGTGGATTTAGGCCGAACAGATCATGTACAGATCATATATTCACAATACGCACAATTTTAGAGAAATGCTATGAGTACAATATAAGTCTACATCAACTTTACATAGACTATAAACAAGCATTTGATAGCATAAAAAGAGATAGTCTCATTAAAGCTATGATAGAATTTGGTATACCTTGTAAGCTGGTGAGATTGGTCAGAATGACACTCAAAGAGACTAAATATAAAATAAAGGTGCAAGGGAGACTATCTAGCAGTTTCATGGCAAGCAAAGGTCTGAGACAAGGAGATGTTTTATCAGCAATGCTGTTCAACATAAGTTTGGAGAAAGTAATGCGAAACTTGACTGTCAATCCAAATGGAACAATCATGGATAGAACATTGCAATATATGGCATATGCGGATGATGTGGTTTTGATTGCTAGGAACAAAAGAGCTCTGGAAGAAGGTTTCAACCAACTGGAAATTGGCTCTCAGAATACAGGACTCACCATAAATGCAAACAAGACAAAATACATGTTCAACAGCAGGATAGATGGTCAAGAAAACGAAAGGCAACTAGTGATGGGCAATAGTATCTTTGAAAGAGTTGACGAATTCAAGTACTTAGGTGCTATGATAACACATAGAAATGAAGTGCAGGTAGATATCAAAGCAAAGCTGTCAGCAGGTAATCGATGCTATTATGCCATGAAACATTTTTTGAATTCCCGGCTCATCACTAGGAAAGTGAAAATACAAGTATATATCACCGTTATTAGACCAGTAGTGCTTTATGGTGCAGAAACTTGGGTCCTAACTCAAAAAGACGAAGCGCTACTTAATGTCTGGGAAAGAAAAATCCTCCGGAAAATATATGGACCTATCTTCAGTAATGGAGAATGGAGGATACGTACTAATCAGGAGTTACGAGAGCTTTTCGGAAACCCAGACATTGTGAGTGAGATAAAAGTTAGGCGTCTTAGCTGGCTGGGACACCTTGAACGAATGAGTGACTCCAGGAGTGCGAAAAAAGTCCACAGAATGAATCCAGGTGGAAGAAGATTAAAGGGAAGACCGAGAATGCGCTGGATTGATGACGTAGAGAATGACCTGAAAGAAATGGGTATCAGAGGTTGGAGGAGAAAGGTGCAAGACCGAGACGAATGGAGAGGCATATTGCGGAAGGCCAAGACCCTCAATGGGTTGTAGAGCCACGGAGTAAGTAAGTAAGTAAGTAAGGCCGGTGAACGACTGGACTTTCCCATTCTTGCTTTTGTCACACTTTTCAATCCTTTGAACTGACTATGATGATGATGATGATGGCTGTGACAAACCTGTGGAGAAGAATCCGTCAGATCAAGAAGTTATAGAGGCTTGACAGAACCTCTCAATAACGAATACCTCTCTGCAGCGAATTTTTTCTCGTGATAATCGACTTCGTTATACAGAGGTTCGACTGTAGTTGTTTTTGGTGAAGCTATTTGACGCTGGTAGTCTCTCATACTGGGCCGCTCTTACACTCTCATCCAAACAAAAAAGTAATTTTAGACAGTAGTCGACAGTAATCGGCTTGAAATTAGAAGCATGAACGTCCTATATGTGATATCTGTATGTGATATTATGTGATATCTTCTTAAGCTATATTTTCTCTATTCTCTTCATAAGGAAGCATAATTTTTGTTATGTAAATTGGGTTGGGAGCATAATTTTGGTTGATAGTGTTTCGATCGAGGAATCTTTGTGAAGCAGTTGCATTGATTTTGATCTTGAATGTTTTAATGATAAATTCACATCAAGAAAGAGAACAACCATTGATGGGAAAACTTCCCAAATAAAATAAATCCTTCATCAAATAAAATCAATCTTTATTTCCTGTTGACGCTCATCACTAACTTTTCTTCTCAATTTTAACTCATCACAATCACTATGTAACTGTTAATTCTTTTAAACAAGTAATCCATGATATCAGAGATTAAATATTACTTAACCTAGCGTCGCAGTGCAGGATGGTTTCTTACAGCTTGGCGTTGTTTTCATTTGAGATGGGTGTCTGGCTTGGAAGTGTTTTGGCCGCATTGCAGGATGACTGTTAACGGATGCCGGAAGATCAACAGCTGGATTTTTTTCGTTATTTTTCGTGACAGAGAAATTCTGATTGCAGATTCGTTCTCAGCGACCCCAAGTTTAGATAATTAAAAATCATCATGAAAAGTCATTAATATGGTAGTACACCACGTTTCTGGAAACTTTTTACTGGTGACTGGAGTTATTATTGATTATAGGTAACACAAAAATCAAAATAATTGTGAGAAAGAAAACTGCTGATGAACGCGAATAAGACCGCCACCCCATTGTTCTATTGTCTCGGCTGCTTGGCTGAGCCTGGCTGGAGGGATCAATTAACCCGACTGGATTGATTTTTCAGCTGTTTAAAGTCTAGAAATTAGCTAAATCTCGAGCTCAGAAACCGGCCCTTTAGAGATTAAATATTGTTTTCTCTGTTGTGTGATTGGAACAGTCCATAGAAGAGAAAAAATATGGAAGACTTTTGGCAGCCTCACACGTTTAAACAAGTGAAACGAAAAGTAAGAGATAGGTCCGCCCTGAAGGCAGACATCCACTTATGAGTATATTATTCCCAGGAATTCCAAACCAAGCTTGGCTGAGTATGTACGGATAGTTTAATCAGAATTTATGGTGATAATGCTTTCACTTTACTAATACCATAGAGAAACAATAGCATAAGTAGATATCCCATGGTATAGGGCGTTTATGTCGCAACTTTCACTGTTATCTCAAGCCGATAGTCCACGTATTTCTTTCCCGTGAAGCTGTGTGACGCTGGTAGTCTCTCATACTGTGCCGTTTATACACTCTCACCCCAACAAAACAGTAAGAATCTAGAATAATCGACAGTAATAGGCTTGAGATAACAGTTAAAGTTACGACATAAACATAGTGCGTTTAAGTCTATTACTGTCGATTATTGTAGATTCTTACAGTTTTGTTGGGGTGAGAGTGTATGAACGGCACAATATGAGAGACTACCAGCGTCACACAGCTTCACGGGAAAGAGCTACGTGGACTATCGGCTTGAGATAACAGTAAAAGTTACGACATAAACGCCCTATACCGTGGAATATCTACTTATGCTATTGTTTCTCTATGCTAATACTGATATACTATATAATATGGATATCCGATATCAATAAGCAAAATTCCATAATAATCATCACTATAATATTGTATAGGGCGGTTCCATTAAACAGTGCAATTGAACGTAACAGTTATTTATGAAAATGTTTGTTACAAACTATAATAACTGTTATTTCGTTTCCTGGATTGAGTCTCAACTCACACTTACGCGACTCAGGTCGAGAAGAGACACGACTCTAGTCGAGAGCATGTGTTTCCACATGGTGACAGTCGCGGAGACTAGAGTCGATTGGTCTGAGTGTCACCATTTGGAAACACATGCTCTCCACTAGAGTCAAGTCTCTTCTCGACCCGAGTCGTGTAAGTGTGAGTTGAGCCTAACTGTTCCCGATAGATAAAGTAACAGTTCCTGATGAAGTAGCGGTTCCTGATAGAGTAGCAGGTTCCGATGTAGTAACAGTTCCTGATAGAGTAGCAGTTGCTGATAGAGAGACAGACAAACTACAGTGATTGAACTTGGAACTTTGTTTTGTCCAATAAATTTGTAAACGTGTGTGAGCTCTGCTCGACTGACTCCATTCAAAGCATTCACTGATTTGATTGTACGCACATCATGTGCTGAGAGGGAACAAGGGGAAACGAGAGCAACTGGAAAGCAGGAAGTAGAAGAGAAGAAGAAGAAGAAAAAGAAGAAGAAGAAGAAGAAGAAGAGAAGAAGAAGAAGAAGAAGAAGAAGAAGAAGAAGAAGAAGAAGAAGAAGAAGAAGAAGAAGAAGAAGAAGAAGAGGAGGAGGAGGAGGAGGAGGAGGAGGAGGAGGAGGAGGAGGAGGAGGAGGAGGAGGAGGAAGAGGAGGAGGAGGAGGTAGAGGAGGAGGAGGAGGAGGAGGAGGCGGAGAAGAAGAAGGAGAAGAAGAAGAAGAAGAAGAAGAAGAAGAAGAAGAAAAAGAAGAAGAAGAAAAAGAAGAAGAAAAAGAAGAAGAAGAAACAAAGACAGTTGCTAAGAGAAATGAGATAGCGGAAGAGATTAAGAGAATTAGAAGAAGAGGGAGAAGATTGAGAGATGAAGAAGATTTAGAGGTGATGAAGGAGAAGAAGAAAAAGAAGTAGATACAATCCTAATTTCGATAAAATTTCAATGTCACCACAACCATAGAGAAACAATAGCGTAAGTAGATATCCCATGGTATAGGGCGCTTATGTCGCAACTTTTACTGTTATCTCAAGCCGATAGTCCACGTAGTTCTTTCCCGTGAAGCTGTGTGACGCTCGTAGTCTCTCATACTGTGCCGTTCATACTCTCTCAACCCTACAAAACAGTAAAAATCGACAATAATAAACAGTAATCAGCTTGAGATAACAGTAAAAGTTGCAACATAAACGCCCTATACTATGGGATATCTACTTACGCTATTGTTTCTCTATGGTACAACTAAATCAGCGTAATTTAAAGCCTAGTTTACACATGGCCAATTGGCGAGACAGTTGTCTGTTGCATCACGTGGTTGCGGATTGTCGGAGGCCAGGCCAGTTAAACGAGAAGATGTTTATACGCGGCCAACTATTGGCACGTCAGTTGACAGCTAAACATGTCCGAGTCTCGTCATCTGTTGTGACTTAAAAGCTCAACTGGCAAAAACATGATGGCGCTACTGGCCTACACCGTTCATACGGCGCCAATTGTCGCGACAACCGAGATTGCGAGTGGCGAAGGGGGGGGGGCTCACTGGACCCAATTGACTGTCCATAGTCTACTCCCGGAGACAGTTGGATTTCGGGCCGATTGTCGGGACAGTTCGTAAGACAATTGGCCTGAAGTGTTCATACGAAGACAATAATTTCATGCCAATCAGTTGCCTTATGACAGTTGTCTCGCCAATTGGCATCGTATAAACTAGGCTTAAACAAACTAATGTCGGTTCTTGGAAGAGGATATCAATGATTTTTTATATCTATATATATAAAAGCGAAATGGCACTCACTCACTGACTCACTCACTCACTCACTCGCAGAACTAAAAATCTACCGGACCAAAAACGTTCAAATTTGGTAGGTATGTTCAGTTGGCCCTTTAGAGGCGCACTAAGAAATCTTTTGACAATATTTTAACTATAAGGGTGGTTTTTAAGGATTTAAAGTTCGTCTTTTAGCATGTATATTCTTCTTATTCTCTTAATTATAATTGAAAAATGTCCATACCATATGTTAATATAGAACTATAATCTAGAGAGAGTACCTCTTCGAAACAGTTGTTAACTGGTAACTAAATTAATAATTTTGTCAGGTTGGGATTAAGTTGAGTTGACTTTGTTAGGTTGGCACCAAGTTGAAGATTGAAATGCATTTATCGTGGAAAAATTGATTGGGCACTGCTACTTCAATCAGAGCTATTCCTAGGAATATTATATTACTAGCCGTCAGGATCGCTTCGCTCGCCATAACTCTACCAAAACTTTTTTACAGAGAAATGTCTCCTCTAATCTTCATCTACTATTGTGACATTCACTTTGAACTACTGTCAGAATTGGTTGAATGATGTAACATATTAAATCTGGGCAGATAAAAAGCCCTAACAGAAACAGTAATAGGTCTGAAAATAAAGTAACTGGCTAATATCGCCAAATAGATAATAACTAAGATTAGATAGCATCAGCTTGTTCTGGCTAAATGGTACAAGAACCTAAAAAGGATTTGAAGGAAGTTTATTGCTCATAAATAGATTATTATATAAAATATTTGAAGATTGAGGTTATGTACATGTATTCACGGATCGGTGACCTAGAGATCGATCAAACCGAGGAACGTAGAATCTGACCAAAACCCCTTGGCAGAGCTTTATTGCAATCAGATGGTGTGCAATGTGAAAAAACACCTGTCCACGTGGCTAATTATTAGGTAGCATGGAATTAATATTAATGTATAGAATATTAACTAGCATGTAAAGAGCATAAATAAAAAACCAAATAAAAATAATTTAATGTATTCAGGAAATAAGAGTTACCAGGCGCATGAATACCGAATAAAATTTGCATGCACCAATAGTAAAACGGCAGTTAATAGGCGGCAACTGTAGGCCAATTCAAAAATATTTCTATATATTTATATAAATGTACTAGATTTTGTGTTAAAACTTTGTATAATCTATGTTATCGATATGGCTCGAATGCAAAGAAATTATTAATCATACAATCTAAGCAATATTTTGGCATTTTTTGTAAGATCTATTTGAACCTAATGGCGGAGGACTAAGATATTTAAATTTTATGCTAATTTGAAAGTCGGAAAGAGGATCTGTAAAACTTGAGAAAGAAGAACCAGCACTCGCCAGCCAAATGCCACCATAAGAGGACCCCAAATATTTTAGAGCGTAGTACCTTACTAATGATTTTGTAAAAGTTAAAGTTAAAGTAAATTATTAAATTTCTTAAAAGACTTCGTGATGCTATTGTGAAGCAGAAGTCATTTTCATTTTAATTAAATTTATAACCCCTTGGAGGAGACGATTCCGGCTACCATATTCCCGGACCACATGGAGTTGGATCGACATCGGCGGCTTACAAGAAGATTTTCGACACGTGAGTGATTAAATTTGAATTAGTGATGGGCGCCCTAGTGCTTCGAATTAATCTGATGATCAAAGCTAGCTCGCCGAAAGGGTTTTATTATAAATTAAGAAATTAATAAGAGTAATACTTGCGCAAGTAAAATTAGTATTAAAGGTATTTATTGAAAGAAAAATATAGATCAATATTTCAGAAATTTCTATTAAATCAAAGAAGTACAAAATCTAGGCTATTAAAACATATGCATATAATATTTAATTTTTTGCAATACAATTTGCGATAATTTATTATAGTTCTAATTCACTAGATGAATGGCTCTACCTATTCCGTCAGGTGCCGAATCTTGCACCCTGAGATAAAAATATATATTCGATACAAATAAATCTACTAAATACTAGAGATTTTAATATATATATATATTTGGATTATTAGTGGCTAATTTATCAAGCTGATCTTAGAGCACACATTTTTAATTGAATTGTCCAAGTCGACAAGTATTAGCAAGCGCATATCGCAGCTACATGCAACAGAATGCATATGATTTTAAGATAAAGGCACATGGTAATGATTCGTGCCATAAATCTAGAATATAAAGTTAGCCTGTGATATTTCATTGATTTCAATTATTGTTCTATTTTTATATTATATTTTTTATCGCTCTATATATATTTTTTGCCTCGATTTATTTTTTGCATTATTTGTGTAATATATGTATGAAACTTTCATGGTGTGCAATTTATTTTTTATTCCTCAACACTATAGTATAAGTATCATTTTATATATATTTATTATTTATTGAATTACAAGAGTTATAGGAGAAGCCCATATCTAAGCCTATCAAGATTTTTAAGACTGAATACTATCAGAAAACCACGACCTAATTATATCAAATCTCATGCTTTACCGACTGATGCCAAGCAGGAGGCTAATCGTTATTTAATATAAAGAATAACGTGACATAAAGACATGCCGTACCAACGTGGGACTGATGATGAGAGCCAAGCTCATCGAATAATTATTCGAAATTAAGTCAATAACCATATTGAAAATTATAGATAACTTATACGAGTTGTGAGGAAAACTGGCGAAGGGAAATTTGTATTACTTTTTGGGGAATCAATAGCTTTAAATAAAGAGAAATTATATGTTTTAAAGAAAATTTTATATTATTAGTACTGTAAAAATTACATGTCTATAGAGAGAGATTATATTTTACAAGCCTAAACTGCTATTACTTTCTAGTCAAAAATATATTATGTGTTTAAGCCGGTTGGAAAATAAGTCACAGCCTGTAAACTAGCCAAGAATAAATAAAAACAAAACATTGGGGGCGCTAGAGCATTATAAAAAACTTAAGTATAAATACCTTGTTGTAAGAGTATCCAAACACTTTACACATCACTGTTCACTGTAAGTCCCGGTTTGTGTCTCTTTTTTAAGCATTTTCGCTTATCATTCTTATCACTGTTTAATTAGCATTTATCATATTTGACATAATGAATCACACTCCCGCAAACTCTGAAGTTTCATATATGTACGGCGGTTGCACAGATCCCACTTTGTCGACTCCAAGCACATCAAACCCCACCACGGTAGATGCCAATACGCCACGAGAAAGGGAACCAGGAAGCGTCGGGTCGATAGTCTTCGATCCACCAGGTCTGCAACCTCTATCATCCACTCGAATCGACGCCGCTGACACACCATTGAATCAACGGATAGTAGAGATCAACTTTGAAGGGGGCGAGGAGCAGCCTGCAGAACCCGCATCGCCGGAGGCCGAGTCACACCTGAGCAAACAAAGTATATTTTCAATCACAGAGTTAGATCCGCTTCAAAAGGTAATAATGGAACAAACTAGCAGTACTTTCAATATTATGTTACAAAAAACAATGGATAATATGATGCAGGAGATTAAAAAAGAGATTGCTACAGTAAAAGAGGAAAATAAACAAACAGTGGAACAGGGCATGAAAGAGACCGCAGGCGCTATAAAATCAGTAGAACAACGGTTGGATAATATTGAAACTAAAGTAGAGAATCATAGGGAAGAATTAAAAGCAATGATAACCCTACAAAAAGAAAGTCAGGATAAAGTTACGGCAGGATTATCGGAAAGGTTGGATACGGTTACATGTGAACTCAATGAAAGGATAGATAACCTAACCACACAAATCACTACACCCATTCAGGATATAACCAATAACATTAAGGCCGATTGCCACCAAGAAATCCACAAACAAATTACCGTTGCCAATCAAAACTTAACAACTACAGTTGACAAAAATATTAACAGTATTAAAGAAATACAAAATAAACAGATTAATATGTCCACAAAAATGAACCAACTGCAAGGTAGCATCAATCAAAATACTGAAACCTGTAAAGCTTTAAACGGAACTCTACTAATTCAAAAATCCACTCTGACTCAATTAAATCAAGAAATAAACGCAAATAAAATTACACATAATAGTCAATGGCAGATAACACAGGAAAAAATAATAGCATTGGAAAATCATATTCAACAACAACCTCAAGGGATTCAAACAGACAACCTCAACGTACATAGTATATTACAAGGACTAGGAAAATTTGATAATACTGATCGCCATTTGCAACCTCAACCATTCATTGATCAGATAAAATTAGTACAAACTCTTGCACCTACCTCTTGGAATTTTTGGCGTCTCCGTTTGACTAATTTATTGATTGGCGAACCCCTGATGTTCTTTCGGAGTAGAGCCCATGAATTTACATCATTGGATGAGTTTGTCGCTGTCTTCCTGGAACAGTATTGGAGCAGAAGTAAACAGTTGGACGTGCTAGCGGACATTATATCATGCGATTTCAACCCTAACTTAGACGGTGCATGTACCACTTTCGTCACTGCCCTACAGTTTAAAAATTCTCAATTGAGCGAGCCCATTAATGAATCGGCATTAGCAAGTATTATTTTAAAGAAGCTACCGTATCAAGTTAGAATGGCACTCGCCACACAACCCATTACTGATTGTAAGCAGCTGATAAATCATTTATATGGCATACAGTCTGCAATGGCAATATCAAACCACCGCTCAGACCAGAGATACGCACCAAATCAACATAATTCAAAATTTAATCAGCATAACAGCCAAAATTATGAACCGGTATCATATGATCGCTACCGATCTGCTCCTCAATTTGAACGCCGCTATGAGCACAGGCAAAATGGTAACTGGAATAATGAAAAATTTCAAAATCGCACAACCAACCACTATGCCCAGCAGAGCAATCGTAAGAATCACTATGATGGCCGTGATCGATTAAACTCACATAATAATCACACACAAAACAATTACAACAGAAATTATAAACCGCCACCTCAACAAGTAAGTACAAATTATACATTAGCACATGCAATAGGATTGAATCAACAAAAAACCCGGAAACCAACACCCAACGACCCGCCACCAGATATACAGAAAACTACAGCTAATAAACCATGACTATATGATACCCCCGATACAGCAAGCACAAGCTCAAGTGAAACAAACCAAGAAAAGCAGGATATTTCAACATCATACACCACATTCAGAAATGATTTACCGGAGACTTTGTTAGAAGAAACGGAAAAAGAAAGCAGGCTACCGGATATACAAATGCAAGCGTATATCGATATAGAAATATATGGAATGAAGGTTCAAGCATTAGTAGATAGTGGTTCACAATGTAGCCTCATACAAACAGACTTATTCCAACGTCTGAAAGAAAAAACAAAATTAGCTACTCTACCGTTAACCAACGTATATGTATCAGGTATCAGTCCAGGACGGCGAATACATATAACTACTCAATGTTTACTGGAAATAAATCTTCAACAACAACGATTCGCATATACATTTCTTGTATTACCTGTTTCCGGTCCGCACATAATAATAGGTACAGATTTTCTACAACACTTCCAGGCCTGTTTAAATTTCCAAACCTCGAAATTTCATGCATTTACCGAAACCGAAGCATACGAAGTTATAGTACCCCTTGATCTGAAGAAACGCACTGAAGGAATCGCTGAGGTACATTTCGCTCACTACATGGAAGGCGTGCCGAGGGAGTGGGGTATCCACGGAATGGAAAATGCTATGGAGTGTATGGAGGTATTAAGCCTAACAACGAAGGACCGAGCACCGTCAAGAGCCGACTCTAGTACCGAAGAATTGTTAGAGATACTGATAAACAGAATTCATCAACGTACCGATTGGCACCCTGACACTAGACAAGAAATAATTCAAGTATTCCGCAAAAATGCAGACGTTTTTTCCGAACAACCTGGCCTAGCTACTCACTTCAAATGTTCACTCAACGTTAAACCACACGACACGTATTACCGCAAATCATACCCCATACCTTTCACCTATCGATCCGCCGCCATAGCAGAAATATCTCGCATGGAACAACTAGGAATTATAGAAGAATCCACAGCACCCTATAGTTTGCCGATTGTGTGTGTAGCCAAAAAGGATGGAACAGTGAGACTCTGTCTGGATGCTCGCGCCTTGAACCGCATATTGGATGATGACCGAGAAGGACCAGACCAAATTGAACAAGTTATGCAAACTTTCCATGGCAAGACCATATATTCAACGGTAGATCTGAGCGCAGGATATTGGCAAGTCCAAGTAGCACCGGAATCGCGCGATTATTTATCTTTCCTGTTTAATGGACGCAATTATAGGTTCACTCGTTTAGCGTTTGGATTAAGAAATGCTATGGCTATATTCATACGATGTTTGAGACAGGCGCTAGGAGACGATATCAGAGACTACTGTACATTATACGTGGACGATGGATTAATAGCCTCACAGAATATACGTGAACATTGCCAGCATTTAGATATAGTATTTGATAGATTGATAAATTGCGGATTGAAACTCAAATTATCTAAGTGTGAATTTTTTGCGAGAGAGGTGAAATATCTAGGACACATAATTACACCTACTGGCATATCACAGGACCCGGACAAATTATTAGCCATCAGACAATTTCCATCACCAACCAACCGTAAACAATTGCAAAAGTTTATTGGATTTTTACAATTCTACCGCCGTTTTAATAAACAAATGTCACACTACACTGCTCAACTCAGTCATATACTGTCTAGTACCAAGCCTTGGATTTGGACTAACAAAGAAGAGATCATATTCCAACAACTAAAAGAAGCCTTCCTAAATTCCGTCGTGTTGAAACACCCTAACCTAAAGAAACCTTTTTTCTTGAATGTCGATGCATCAGATTACGCGATAGGCGCAGAGATTTTCCAAGAAGATGAGCAAGGAGAGAAAGGAGTGTTAGCATTTTTTAGTAAGACACTCAATCCAGCCCAGCGTCGTTATTCTGTGACCGAAAAAGAGTTGTTGAGTATTGTGGAAGTATGTATTAAGTACCGGACATTGTTACTCGGCAATAAGATATTTATCAATACCGACCACAAAGCCTTAACATTTTTCAAAACAGCCAAATTGAATCACAACCGCTTATCTAGATGGTTTCTTGCGCTTCAAGAATACGACATCGAATTGACCCATCTGCCAGGAAAGAAAAATCAGACCGCCGACTTTCTATCCAGAGAAATAGACGCTACATATTGTCAAGATACCAACCTGAGATGTTTCGCCGTAAAGAGTGGAGAAAGCATACCATATCCTCCCAACATCCAACCACGAATTCATACCGCCATGTTAACACCTGAAAGAATCCGTATCGCCCAATATGAAGACCCAAGACTGTCCCGGATCCGTGAACTGATGGAAGAAGGAGCTGCCGAACCGCCCGACTACCTGCGACAGTATACCCGCTACAAAGGATTTATGTTCCACCGACCGGCTAAAAATACTTACGACTGGCGCCTAATCATCCCCGCTAATATGGAAACAGATTTGATAAAAGAAGCTCACGAACGCATTGGACATTTTGGAACTACGAAGACCCTCCACCTACTAAAAGAAAGCTGTTATTTTAAAAGCATGCATAAAAAAGTGGCCAAAATAGTGAAAGCTTGCGATATATGCCAGAAAGCCAAATACCCGCGATACCATATCAGAGGTGAAATGAATCCCATTCTCCCCAGCGCACCATTGGAATTGATATCAGCGGATATATATGGTCCATTGCCCATGGCGCAATACGGAAAAAAATACATATTCGTTCTTACATGTGTTTTTTCAAAATATACCATGCTATTTCCCATAGGCAAATTGACCGGAGAAGTTTTGGCCCGATGCATAACGGAAAGATGGACAAGTGAAGTAGGAAAGCCCAAACGAGTACTATCAGACAACGCAACCTATTTTTGTAGCAAGCAGTGGAAAGAAATACTTCACCTGGCTAATATTAAATGGTCGAGGACATCTCTTTACAGCCCCAGCGCTAATCCGGTAGAGCGACGTATGGCAGAGATCTCTCGTTTTATGCGGACGTACTGTAATGAAAAACACCAACAATGGGTTAGGTATATACCATTTTTAGAAGAATGCTATAATAATAGCCTAAATGAAAGCACCGGTCGTACGCCTTACGAAATCATATTCGGTAAAAGGAATAATACATTTATCGAAAAATTAATTGATTTTCCAAGCTCAGAAGTGAATAAGTTAACAAACCCTAATATCCATCATCTAGTAAGGTTAAAGCTAGAGCAGAAGGCAAATAGCAGAAAGAGATTCCACGACCGAGCATATAAAATATTTTCATATAACGTTGGAGATGAAGTTTTAGTAAAGAGCCACAGGTTATCAAATGCTTTGGAGAAAGTAACTCGCAAATTCTTTTTAATTTATTCAGGGCCATTCACTATAGTAGCCATATCGCAGCATAACACAGTTCAGTTACAAGAGAGTGAGAACACGCACATTGTTTGGTGGGAAAATGTAGCCAATATTAAGCCATATCACAGAATTTGAAATAAATATGATAAGAAATCAAGGAAAACATTATTATCAAACCGATTACTAACCTTCCTTAATAAATTTAATATTGGTATAGGACCGCGTGGCAACAATCCAGTGTTTTAATTCCTTCCAGCCGTTAGAAGCCTGCAATAAGAAAAAGAATAATTTTTAAATATGTAATTAAATTATATACATCAGATAAAAAAGGACACAAGCGGGGATAGTAAAATTAAAATTTGTTAATTACCTTTTTAAGAGAAAAAATTGAGCAGTTAGGTTAGTTATGAAATTCGACAGCAAATTCTGATGTAACATGTAGCAGTATGAAATGTAGAACAGCGACCAGCTGAGCAAAGCCACCTAAATCAAATATGTAACGTCTGTTGAACATATGTTTATAAAAAGAAGTACTGTACCCAAAAAGTTATTTATTATTGTTATTTATTATATTTATTAATGTCGGTATATTTATTTATATGTTTTATATTTATTACTTTTAATTATGCCACGTTTGTTACCTGAAAAGACTTAAAGTGAATACAAGCTACCAAAAAACCAAAGAGCCATTAGCAAAAGAAAAGTATTGTACCTGATGTATAGAAAATTATTTATATTAAGACCTAAGAAATACTATAAGATATAAGCCCAGAAGTTTGTGAATCGAAATTATTGTCTAAAAGGAATCATTTGTGAGAATTATGAAATGTGTGTAGTTAGGTTGGCGGCCCTGCAAGCGGCGAATTTAAAAATTACTATGTTTTAAGTGTTGTCAGGAGGAGTGCGTTTAGAAGTTTATATTTATGATATTTTATGTGTGTTGAGGAGGAGAATTTGTTATTGTATTTGATAAAGGTATAAAGGAGATGCAGCAAATATGTCTGCGATCTGTGATAGAAGTATGAGAGTATAATTTATAAATAAAGTATAGTGTATATCGATGTATTGAAGGGTGGGTTTTCATTAAAAACATTGTGATTCTCAAATATTTTGAATTCAAACCCAGGGGCGCGTGTAACATATTAAATCTGGGCAGATAAAAAGCCCTAACAGAAACAGTAATAGGTCTGAAAATAAAGTAACTGGCTAATATCGCCAAATAGATAATAACTAAGATTAGATAGCATCAGCTTGTTCTGGCTAAATGGTACAAGAACCTAAAAAGGATTTGAAGGAAGTTTATTGCTCATAAATAGATTATTATATAAAATATTTGAAGATTGAGGTTATGTACATGTATTCACGGATCGGTGACCTAGAGATCGATCAAACCGAGGAACGTAGAATCTGACCAAAACCCCTTGGCAGAGCTTTATTGCAATCAGATGGTGTGCAATGTGAAAAAACACCTGTCCACGTGGCTAATTATTAGGTAGCATGGAATTAATATTAATGTATAGAATATTAACTAGCATGTAAAGAGCATAAATAAAAAACCAAATAAAAATAATTTAATGTATTCAGGAAATAAGAGTTACCAGGCGCATGAATACCGAATAAAATTTGCATGCACCAATAGTAAAACGGCAGTTAATAGGCGGCAACTGTAGGCCAATTCAAAAATATTTCTATATATTTATATAAATGTACTAGATTTTGTGTTAAAACTTTGTATAATCTATGTTATCGATATGGCTCGAATGCAAAGAAATTATTAATCATACAATCTAAGCAATATTTTGGCATTTTTTGTAAGATCTATTTGAACCTAATGGCGGAGGACTAAGATATTTAAATTTTATGCTAATTTGAAAGTCGGAAAGAGGATCTGTAAAACTTGAGAAAGAAGAACCAGCACTCGCCAGCCAAATGCCACCATAAGAGGACCCCAAATATTTTAGAGCGTAGTACCTTACTAATGATTTTGTAAAAGTTAAAGTTAAAGTAAATTATTAAATTTCTTAAAAGACTTCGTGATGCTATTGTGAAGCAGAAGTCATTTTCATTTTGAATTAAACTTATAACCCCTTGGAGGAGACGATTCCGGCTACCATATTCCCGGACCACATGGAGTTGGATCGACATCGGCGGCTTACAAGAAGATTTTCGACACGTGAGTGATTAAATTTGAATTAGTGATGGGCGCCCTAGTGCTTCGAATTAATCTGATGATCAAAGCTAGCTCGCCGAAAGGGTTTTATTATAAATTAAGAAATTAATAAGAGTAATACTTGCGCAAGTAAAATTAGTATTAAAGGTATTTCATTGAAAGAAAAATATAGATCAATATTTCAGAAATTTCTATTAAATCAAAGAAGTACAAAATCTAGGCTATTAAAACATATGCATATAATATTTAATTTTTTGCAATACAATTTGCGATAATTTATTATAGTTCTAATTCACTAGATGAATGGCTCTACCTATTCCGTCAGGTGCCGAATCTTGCACCCTGAGATAAAAATATATATATTCGATACAAATAAATCTACTAAATACTAGAGATTTTAATATATATATATATTTGGATTATTAGTGGCTAATTTATCAAGCTGATCTTAGAGCACACATTTTTAATTGAATTGTCCAAGTCGACAAGTATTAGCAAGTGCATATCGCAGCTACATGCAACAGAATGCATATGATTTTAAGATAAAGGCACATGGTAATGATTCGTGCCATAAATCTAGAATATAAAGTTAGCCTGTGATATTTTATTGATTTCAATTATTGTTCTATTTTTATATTATATTTTTTATCGCTCTTTATATATTTTTTGCCTCGATTTATTTTTTGCATTATTTGTGTAATATATGTATGAAACGTTCATGGTGTGCAATTTATTTTTTATTCCTCAACACTATAGTATAAGTATCATTTTTATATATATTTATTATTTATTGAGTTACAAGAGTTATAGGAGAAGCCCATATCTAGGCCTATCAAGATTTTTAAGACTGAATACTATTAGAAAACCACGACCTAATTATATCAAATCTCATGCTTTACCGACTGATGCCAAGCAGGAGGCTAATCGTTATTTTAATATAAAGAATAACGTGACAGTTTCCCAGCAGTAGATTTTCCTGGAAATCATCATCTCCATCATCATCATCATCATCACCACCTTTCTGGTCCAGATTTTCCTCCTGCACAATTTTCCTCCCTCTGTTTTTCCAGTTTTCCAGCTGCAGAAAAGTTTTATTGTCGGCGACGTCTGCCGTTCCAGATTTTTATGACGTCATCAAATCGTGACATCATCACTGATATTATAAATTTTTATGGTTTGTGGGAGGGGGGATAATGTCGTTTTTGAAATTGTGCTGAAGTCAGGCAATTATAGCTGCGTTTTAGGGAACTGAGTGTCTTGGAAAAATCGTTTTTTGTTGTCTTGATCTCAAGGGTGCGATTAGGGTCAGACTATAGTGAGGTTCACGTTATAATGGCAGTATTTGATTCACATTGGTGTTGCTATCTTCGTCTATCATTCGACAAAGCAGATAGCGTTATCCTTTTCTAGCTCCAGTAAGTTGTTATTCAAACAATGAAGGAATCAACAAAATATTCAATCGCAATCTTGAAAATGTATTGTCAAATTATTGAAAATTTCATAATCCAGACAAATAAAATATAATTAATCATAACTAGTAGTTCTGTGAACATTAGACTTCACGCAGTATTCTCAACCACAAGTACCTGATTGAATCTATAGACCTTATGGAAATACAGCAATAGACTGGCCTCTCCACACATCTGTGTAATCACTTGTCAGCTGATTTATGATGGATAATTCTATAGTCTGATTTTTACTCCAATATTGGCGTATGAAGGAGGCTCCTTTTTCCTTTTATATAATCCTTGAAATGCAAAATTTCCAAAAACCTTGCATATACGTCGACGCGCAATTAAAAAAGGAACATACCTGTCAAATTTCAAGAATATCTATTACCGCGTTTCGCCGTAAATGCGCAACATATAAACATTCAAACATTTGAACATCAAGAGAAATGCCAAACTGTCGACTTGAATCTTAGACCTCACTTCGCTCGGTCAATTATTGACTATTATTCTCCACAAGTGTCTGATTGAGAACTTGGCGAACTGTAAACTCAACCTACTGAAATATTGAAGAATTTAAAATAGGCCCATAACACAGTGACAGTTCAAACTAGATTTCATTCTAAACTAGATTAAAACCGTATCAATAGTAGTTTGTTAAGATTTGTTTCTTTTTGAGTTCAAGCTACTAGCTGACTAAATTCAGTTTGAGCTTTGACTGTGCAAACACACTTTGACTGGGCTTTCAGTTATACAGTTTACAGCTGCTTCTTTCTCTTCTTCTTCTTCTTCTTCTTCTTCTTCTTCTTCTTCTTCTTCTTCTTCTTCTTCTTCTTCTTCTTCTTCTTCTTCTTCTTCTTCTTCTTCTTCTTCTTCTTCTTCTCCTTCTTCTTCTTCTCCTTCTCTTTCTTCTTCTTCTTCTTCTTCTTCTTCTTCTTCTTCTTCTTCTTCTTCTTCTTCTTCTTCTTCTTCTTCTTCTCTCTTCTTCTTCTTCTCCTTCTCCTTCTTCTCTTCTTCTTCTTCTTCTTCTTCTTCTTCTTCTTCTTCTTCTCATTCTCCTGCACCTTCTCCTTCTCCTTCTTCTTCTTCTTCTTCTTCTTCTTCTTCTTCTTCTTCTTCTTCTTCTTCTTTCTTCTCATTCTCCTGCACCTTCTTCTTCCCCTCTTCATGCTCCTTCCTCTTCTTATTCTCCTCTTTCTTCTTCTCCTTCATCTTCTTCTTCTCTTCCTTTTTCTCCTCTTCATGCTCCTACTTCTTCTTCTTCTTCTTCTTCTTCTTCTTCTTCTTCTTCTTCTTCTTCTTCTTCTTCTTCTTCTTCTCATTCTCCTGCACCTTCTCCTTCTCCTTCTTCTTCTTCTTCTTCTTCTTCTTCTTCTTCTTCTTCTTCTTCTTCTCCTTCATCTTCTTCTTCTCCTCTAACTTCTTCTATTCATTATGACGACTGTTCCCACAGATCTCCGAAAATCAATTTCTCACGGATAGTGGTTTAAGGAACTTTTCAACATTTTAACCTCTGTCAAATTATTTTTTGAAAAAGTTATTATTTTATGAGGGACTCTCAGCAACATAAGCTTCACAAAAATAACTTCTATGACTATAGGCTTGAAATAACAGTGAAATTTGGAACACAAACGCTCTATACCATGGCATAGGGATATCTTCTTGTGCTATCTTTTCTCTGTATCACCATAAATGATACTGTATTACCATACATGATACAGTATCAACACAATATGATACAGAATAATATCAAGTTGATACACAACACCATAATTTGATACAAAACTTTCAAACTTTGAATGAAGTCTACAAATATTGGGATGTCTTCTTATGCTATCTTTTGTCTATGGTAGACAATTACCATTTACTTCATTATTCTATTTTTCATTATTCACTCTAGGTGGCTGTTATTGTAAGCAAGTATTTCATTCAAGTACTTATTTCAAAAAGATATTCGCGTTTTACTCAGTAATAAACTGGAGTTAAGACATTGCGCTGACATTCCTATGTAAAATAGAACTGGCTGAATCTTGCCTGCACTGCATATCTTGTAATTCAGAACATGGATGTGGTATTTGGGAAGGATGGGGGAGCTGAGGAGGAGTAGGGGATGATGAAGAAGAAGGAGAAGAAGGAGAAGGAAAAGGAGAAGGAGTAGGGGTTGATGAAGAAGAAGGAGAAGGAGGAGGAGGAGGAGGAGAAGGAGAAGGAGAAGGAGAAGGAGAAGGAGAAGGAAAAGGTACAGGAGAATGAGAAGAAGAAGAGGAAGAAGAAGAAGAAAAAGAAGAAGAGGAAGAAGAAGAAGATGAGGAGGAAGATGTTGTAGGATGAGTGGAATACACATTCAGGATATGCGCCAACATTAATGGAATCCGTTGCTAGGGGAAGGAAACTCAGCAGGAAATAGCAGTGAGCCTATCTGTGTTGTGTTGTACATAGGAAGCTCCTTAGGGGATGTTCCAACCCTTGTGAGATTTGCACTATCTCACACATAATATACATAATATATTGTTCCACTATAATTATTATCATTCTAGTACACTATTGGAGGTGGATTCTCGTACTATTATATAGAAGATACTGGATTATGGTTCTATTATACAGTCATCTATATCTTAATCTATATTTATATAAAAGCGAAATAGCACTAGGGATGTGAATCCCGGGACTAATTTCCAATTCCGGTATGGTATTTCGGGATTATCCAATATCAATCCCGGGATCCCGGGACTGATCCCGGGATTGGCAAAAATCAGTTTAATTCATTTTTAACCAATTGTTCCTCCTCAATTACATGTTCAGTAACAGTGTGTGTAGATGAAAAAGGGCGGATTAAAGAGGGAGAGGCTTTCATTAAAAATGAAAAAAAAATACTTGGGAATAATATTAAAATTGAACATTCCATTTCTATGAATGTTTTCAAGATTAGGAGTAACTGTTATATTCCATGTCCTACCTTAAATTTGCTGTATCCTAGATGATAGTGAGAACTGAGGAAAGCAAGATAACTCATCAGAGTCTTTTTTATGTAGAACAAGAGCATTTCTATCCTTCATCAGGACGGGATAGAGCTCACACTTTAATTACGTCAAATACTTTAAAGTGTATTAATATCACTTGAATTAATAATAAAATAAAATACTTTTTGTAAGACCATAACGCCATACCGACCAAACAACCCGAAAGCTGATCTACTACACTACTAAATGAAATTTCGTAGAGCAAACTAAAATATTTACTTGAACTAGATATTCTTCTTATAATAGAGAAAGAGAAGAGGAGAGGAATAATTAGACAGAGAGTGAATCGTTTAGTGCTTTTTTATTTCTGATTTCTGAAGTCTTTTCAAAGTTCGGAATGCATTTCAAGGAAATGCCATGAGCATTATTGCAAATATTGCACCGTCTAGACTGGTAATTGTGGTGCTGTGTAAACAAGTTTAGAGACATAACAAAAATTCTGCCAATTATGCGAACTGATAATGAGAATTCTATTAAGCCAATAAAGAGTACAGTATACAACTAATATTATGTATATGAAACTGTAGGCTGTGCCTGTAGAATGAATTAGTCAAACACTTAAATTAGTTATAAAAACTCATATCCATCACCGTAAATGAATTCAATATTGAATTGTTTTTTTGGAAAAATATGATTCACAATTTTAGGTTTACAATCCCGAAAATCCCGGGGTTGACGCTGAAAAATCCCCGGATTGTTAGGTATCAAAAATGGACCGGGATCCCGGGATTCGGGATCCCGGGATCCCGGGATTGACATCCCTGAATGGCACTCACTGACTGACTGACTGACTCACTCACTCACTCGCAGAACTAAAAATCTACCAGACCAAAAGCGTTCAAATTTGGTAGGTATGTTCAGTTGGCCCTTTAGAGACGCACTATGAAATCTTTTGGCAATATTTTAACTCTAAGGGTGGTTTTTAAGGATGTAAAGTTCGTCTTTTAGCATGTATATTCTTCTTATTCTCTTAATTATAATTGAAAAATGTCCATACCATATGTTAATATAGAACTATAATCTAGAGAGAGTACCTCTTCGAAACAGTTGTTAACTGGTAACTAAATTAATAATTTTGTCAGGTTGGCATTAAATTGAGTTGACTTTGTTAGGTTGGCACCAAGTTGAAGATTGAAATGCATTTATCGTGGAAAAATTGATTGGGTACTGCTACTTCAATCAGAGCTATTCCTGGGAATATTATATTACTAGCCGTCAGGATCGCTTATATCCAGGATCGCCATATCCTTTTAGCCAG
The DNA here is from genome assembly GCF_014356525.2 of Nilaparvata lugens. Lineage (NCBI taxonomy): Eukaryota > Metazoa > Arthropoda > Insecta > Hemiptera > Delphacidae > Nilaparvata > Nilaparvata lugens. The sequence goes on along the minus strand of NC_052516.1, from coordinate 9,018,616 downwards.
ACGTTTAGTCTGGACCCCCGACTGGATCGTCCTAACATATGATAAAAATGCTCAAATGAAAAATGCAAGCGAGCGAAACGATCCAGTCGGGAGTCCAGTGGTCGGAGCCCCCTGGCTAGACGGATATGGCGAGCGAAGCGAGCTTGACGGCTAGTAATATAATAAAGGAAAGAATTGGCTTATACACGTACTGGATAGGAAATTCACGAATGAGGCATCTTCACGTCTGAGCTACTGACCTGATAGACTGGAAACTTTGCATATGGATACTTAATTTACTGAATATGATTATTGGAGGCCTATTTTGAATTCTCTAAGATTTCAGTAGGTCAAGTTTGTAATTAGACACTTGCGGAGCACGGGTTACCTGCTAGTTGCATAATATTGAGACGTAATCATATCTCATCTGGCAACAGAGCAATGCGAGAAAGAGATAGCGCTATTAGCTTTGTTGAATGATAGACAAGGATAGCAGTACCATTGCTAATCAAATACTGTCATTATTACGTGAACCTCACTTTAGCTATAGGCTGGTTTGGTCCGACTCCACCATTACAAAAAAAATATTTTTATGTGCTTTTTATGTCTTGACTTTTTTCTTTAGAGAGCAGAACACGACCGGAGAACAACATAGTCTTTAGTCCTTTGAAGAATTTGATTCAGGCTTATTTATTTCTTCTCTTGTATTTTTTGATAAAATATTTCCTGTTGTATATCAATTCTGTTTATAAGCTCAATCTTGAATGTTTTGCATTAAACATTATATTTCAATTTATTCATTTATACATTGATAGATACAATATCATTCTTAACTATGAATGATTGGGAGAGGAACAACAGGCTTAAAGCCCAAAACTGTTCCTTTCCCAAATTTAGATAGAAATTGTCCAAAAATAGGTTATGTTCATGATTTTTGCCCAATTTCTAGTCCAAAATATTAATGAACTAGGAATTTAGAAAAGTTGAAAACCAAATCGAATAAAGAATGCTTCACTAAATCACCTCTGATAACTGAAAAATACTGTTTTGATAACTGAAAATTTTAAAACTTGAAAAGATTCTCAAACTCCTAAAATAACAGCTTACTTTTTAGAATATGTTTGAAAATACGCAAAAAATCAACTTATAGACTTCAAAAACTTGAATGAATATCAACTATATAAGCAGAAAATCGACTTATAGACTTCAAAAACTTGAATGAATATCAACTATCAACCGAACGTATGCACAAAACAGTTGTACAAACTTCAGGATATTCTATTCACAACCACCTATATCCATGGCATATCTGTTCAATGATATCATATCTGTCTGGATCCATCTATATCCATCCTTAGACCTTCAAAGGAACCAGTATCACATAACTGAATTAACATCATCAAGCCGATCTCCCAGGTGCACCAACTTGACAAATCAATCCCCCGAGCCGATGACTGAATTCAGATCAGGCTTGCCAACTACAAAAACTTGGGCCTCAAAGCAAACATGTTGCCGCTTCCTTCCTTCGTCCTAATACAAGGCCTGGATAATATCAGGCCTGAATATGAAACACTTGGCAAGATTTCCCACGAGTTTGTTGTTGGTGGAAGGGGCAGAGTATGCAACCCGCCTTACACCGATGTAGTGCGGGTCGGGGGTAGTTGACTAGAAGCAGTACTGTGACCGAAAACTCAGCTGGGAGGCCGAAAACTGGGTGGAACCCCCTTAGGGGTGACAACAACCCCCCTCCACCATCTCCACCTCCCTCTAGCCTCTCATTCCCTCCCTTTTGCCCCCCTTTTGCTCTTTTTGTCCGCTTCTATAACTGTGGGTCACACTTGGGATAGCTGTGTCAATCCAATTCCTTCTGGAGCACTCTGTTGTATGTCATCAGCTGGTAGAGTTTCCCACAAGGTTTTTGTGGAAAAGAGTTCGGGATGTACAATGACTCATGGCTAATTGAATTTCTGGCACTCTTCGATTACTGTATTGAAAATATATAGAGACTAACTTTTCAGACTGTGTTACTTCATCTATAAATTTAGGAGAGAAATAAATTTTGAAGTTCGCCATATTTTTCCTGCTATCTTGGACCTCAGAATTATACCTTGACATAACTTGAAATATTCTACCCCAATTAGTTCAAGTAAATATGAGAAGATGGAAATTACTGAGATATTGCAATTATTCAAATGCTAATGAATTAATTATTATTATTAAACGAAAATTCAAATTGGATGCTGTAATCCACCCCGTGGACTTCTGCTACTTCAAATATTGACAATGGGGTAAAGAGCTAAATGGAAATTCGATGAGCGCTACTTGTACTTTGTCTTCCCGGGCTGACAAATAATTTTTGAATAGTAGCGCTCATCGAATTTCCATCTAACTGTTAACCCTGTTGTCAATATTTGCAGTAGCAGAAGTTGTCGGGGTAAATTACAGCATTTAATTTGGATTTTCTGTTAGATTGAACATAACATATCATATGTACATGATGAACGTATGTGTTTGTCAAGTTCCGTTAAATCTAATAGAAACCATAAGTATTAAGTTATTAACGTTTCATTGATAACTTTAGTGTGAACGCTTTAAGTAAACAATATCAATTGGTTCCGTATCATTTGAGATATTCAATTGCAATGAACCATCAATTCCACTTTGGAAAAAAAATTAATTCGTTTAAAGGTTTTCAAGAGAGAGAGAGAGAGAGAGAGAGGGAGTCCAGTATTTCCAGTAGTTCTAGAATTTGAGAGAGGGAAAAGCCACTCCATTCATAGTACTGTATTTGCGAGCCTTAAGTAGTCAGTGAGCCTCCAACTTCTAACTACTTTCGATTTAGTTGGGAGCGCAGTTAAGAGTTGGTATTAAAAATGGAGAGAGAGAGCTGAACCACGCTAACTAAAACCCAGTAACGAGCCGGCTCCAGTAATGATAATGGAGAGGCAAAAACGTGGAGAGTAGAATGAGGAGAGAAGGAAAAAAACAGTTGGAAAAAAGCAGAACTGAGTGGGAAGATAGAATCGACGAAGATGGAAGTGGCAAAAAATAATAAATTGCTTGCCTATAAAAAGAGGGAATTACTGATACCCTAAGGCCTATTGTGAATGTCGTGCTATTCTAGGTGAAAAACGGACCAAAGTTTTTCTTGGACTTCTTTTCTTCCGTTCTTCTTCTTCTTCTTCTTCTTCTTCTTCATCATCTTCTTCTTCTTCTTCTTCTTCTTCTTCTTCTTCCTATTCACTTTCTTTGACGTCTTCTTCTTCTTATTCATATCCCAACTGCCTTCCTACAGGACCTCCTAAATAAAAATTTGGTCTCAAATGAATGGTAAATAACCAACATTAAGTTGGCTCTCCACTAAAATATTTTTGAAATCTCTCAACGCCATCGTTTTGAGCTCGTTTTGAGCTGATTTGAGCAACTTTTATTTCGTTTTGAGCACCCACCGTTTTTGAGATATGACGTCTCAAAAATTGGAGAGCCAACTTAATGCCAGCTCTCCACTTTTCGAAATCGAAAAACTAAACACGCCATCGTTTTGAGCTTGTTTTGAGCTGATTTGAGCAACTTTTATTTCGTTTTGAGCACCCACCGTTTTCGAGATATGACGTTTCAAAAATTGGAGAGCAGCTCTCCACTTTTCGAAATCGAAAAAACAAACATGCCATCGTATTGAGCTCGTTTTGAGCTGATTTGAGCAACTTTTATTTCGTTTTGAGCACCCACCGTTTTTGAGATATGACGTCTCAAAAAGTGGAGAGCCAACTTAATGCCAGCTCTCCACTTTTCGGAATCAAAGAAGTGAACACGCCATCGTTTTGAGCTCGTTTTGAGCTGATTTGAGCAACTTTTATTTCGTTTTGAGCACCCACCGTTTTCGAGATATGACATCTCAAAAATTGGAGAGCCAACTTAATGCCAGCTCTCCACTTTTTAAAATCGAAAAAGTAAACACGCCATCGTTTTGAGCTCGTTTTGAGCTGATTTGAGCAACTTTTATTTTGTTTTGAGCACCCACCGTTTTCGAGATATGACGACTCAAAAATTGGAGAGCCAACTTAATGCCAGCTCTCCACTTTTTGAAATCGAAAAAGTAAACACACCATCGTTTTGAGCTCGTTTTGAGCTGATTTGAGCAACTTTTATTTCGTTTTGAGCACCCAGAGTTTTTGAGATATGACGTCTCGAAAATTGGAGAGCTAACTTAATGCTAACTATATAGTAAATCAAAAAATCAATTATAACTCCTGAACTAGAGTTGATCAAAACGTGGAAACCTGCACAAGTGTGAAGGTCTATGAGAAGCTACTCTCAGCAGAAATTGACGTTTTGAGCCATCACAGTTCTCAAGTAATTCCCACTCATAGTATGTACCATGTACTATATGGTAAATCAAAAAATCAATTAAAACTCATAAACCAGAGGTGCTCAAAACGTGGAAACCTGCACAAGAGTAGAGGTCCATGAGAAGCTACTCTGAGCAGGAATTGACGTTTTGAGCCATCACAGTTCTCATGTAATTCCCACTCATAGTATGTACCATGTACTATATGGTAAATCAAAAAACCATTTATAACTCATGAACTAGAGGTGCTCAAAACGTGGAAACCTGCACAAGAGTAGAGGTCCATGAGAAGCTACTCTCAGCAGAAATTGACGTTTTGAGCCATCACAGTTCTCAAATAATTCCCACTCATAGTATGTACCATGCACTATATGGTAAATCAAAAAATCAATTATAACTCCTAAACCAGAGGTGCTCAAAACGTGGAAACCTGCACAAGAGTGGAGGTCTATGAAGAGCTACTCTCAGCAGAAATTGACGTTTTGAGCCATCACAGTTCTCAAGTAATTCCCACTCATAGTATGTACCATGTACTATATGGTGAATCAAAAAATCAATTAATACTCCTGAACCAGAGGTGCTCAAAACGTGGAAACCTGCACAAGAGTAGAGGTCTATGAGAAGCTTCTCTCAGCAGAAATTGACGTTTTGAGCCATCACAGTTCTCAAATAATTCCCACTCATAGTATGTACCATGCACTATATGGTAAATCAAAAAATCAATTATAACTCCTAAACCAGAGGTGCTCAAAACGTGGAAACCTGCACAAGAGTAGAGGTCCATGAGAAGCTAATCTGAGCAGAAATTGACGTTTTGAGCCATCACAGTTCTCAAGTAATTCCCACTCATAGTATGTACCATGTACTATATGGTAAATCAAAAAAACAATTATAACTCCTGAACTAGAGGTGCTCAAAACGTGGAAACCTGCACAAGAGTAGAGGTCCATGAGAAGCTACTCTCAGCAGAAATTGACGTTTTGAGCCATCACAGTTCTCAAATAATTCCCACTCATAGTATGTACCATGCACTATATGGTAAATCAAAAAATCAATTATAACTCCTAAACCAGAGGTGCTCAAAACGTGTAAACCTGCACAAGAGTAGAGGTCTATGAGAAGCTACTCTCAGCAGAAATTGACGTTTTGAGCCATCACAGTTCTCAAGTAATTCCCACTCATAGTATGTACCATGAACTATATGGTTAATCAAAAAATCAATTATAACTCCCAAACCAGAGGTGCTCAAAACGTAAAAAACCTGCACAAGAGTAGAGGTCTATGAGAAGAAACATTCAGCAGAGATTGACGTTTTGAGCCATCACAGTTCTCAAGTAATTCCCACTCATAGTTTTGAGCACCTCTAGTTCATGAGTTATAAATGGTTTTTTGATTTACCATATAGTACATGGTACATACTATGAGTGGGAATTATTTGAGAACTGTGATGGCTCAAAACGTCAATTTCTGCTGAGAGTAGCTTCTCATGGACCTCTACTCTTGTGCAGGTTTCCACGTTTTGAGCACCTCTAGTTCAGGAGTTATAATTGGTTTTTTGATTTACCATATAGTACATGGTACATACTATGAGTGGGAATTACTTGAGAACTGTGATGGCTCAAAACGTCAATTTCTGCTGAGAGTAGCTTCTCATGGACCTCTACTCTTGTGCAGGTTTCCACGTTTTGAGCACCTCTAGTTCAGGAGTTATAATTGGTTTTTTGATTTACCATATAGTACATGGTACATACTATGAGTGGGAATTACTTGAGAACTGTGATGGCTCAAAACGTCAATTTCTGCTGAATGCTACTTTCCATAGACCTCTACTCTTGTGCAGGTTTCCACGTTTTGAGCACCTCTAGTTCAGGAGTTATGATTGATTTTTTGATTTTCCATATAGTACAGGAGACATACTATGAATGGGATTTACTTGAGGACTGTGATGGCTCAAAACGTCAATTTCTGCTGAGAGTAGCTTCTCGTAGACCTCTACTTTTGTGCAGGTTGACACGTTTTGAGCACCTCTGGTTTAGGAGTTATGATTGATTTTTTGATTTTCCATATAGTACAGGAGACATAATATGAGTGGGAATTACTTGAGAACTGTGATGGCTCAAAACGTCAATTTCTGCTGAGAGTAGCTTCTCATAGACCTCTACTCTTGTGCAGGTTTCCACGTTTTGAGCACCTCTGGTTAGGAGTTATGATTGATTTTTTGATTTTCCATATAGTACAGGAGACATAATATGAGTGGGAATTACTTGAGAACTGTGATGGCTCAAAACGTCAATTTCTGCTGAGAGTAGCTTCTCATAGACCTCTACTCTTGTGCAGGTTTCCACGTTTTGAGCACCTCTGGTTCAGGAGTTTTAATTGATTTTTTGATTTACCATATAGTACATGGTACATACTATGAGTGGCAATTACTTGAGAACTGTGATGGCTCAAAACGTCAATTTCTGCTGAATGTTACTTCTCATAGACCTCTACTCTTGTGCAGGTTTCCACGTTTTGAGCACCTCTGGTTTAGGAGTTATGATTGATTTTTTGATTTACCATATAGTACAGGAGACATACTATGAGTGGGAATTACTTGAGAACTGTGATGGCTCAAAACGTCAATTTCTGCTAAGAGTAGCTTCTCATAGACCTCTACTCTTTTGCAGGCTTACACGTTTTGAGCACCTCTGGTTTAGGAGTTATAATTGATTTTTTGATTTACCATATAGTGCATGGTATATACTATGAGTGAGAATTATTTGAGAACTGTGATGGCTCAAAACGTCAATTTCTGCAGAGAGTAGCTTCTCATAGACCTCTACTCTTGTGCAGGTTTCCACGTTTTGAGCACCTCTGGTTCAGGAGTTTTAATTGATTTTTTGATTTACCATATAGTACATGGTACAAACTATGAGTGGGAATTACTTGAGAACTGTGATGGCTCAAAACGTCAATTTCTGCTGAATGTTACTTCTCATAGACCTCTACTCTTGTGCAGGTTTCCACGTTTTGAGCACCTCTGGTTTGGGAGTTATGATTGATTTTTTGATTTACCATATAGTACAGGAGAGAGTAGCTTCTCATGGACCTTTACTCTTGTGCAGGTTTCCACGTTTTGAGCACCTCTAGTTCAGGAGTTATAATTGGTTTTTTGATTTACCATATAGTACATGGTACATACTATGAGTGGGAATTACTTGAGAACTGTGATGGCTCAAAACGTCAATTTCTGCTGAATGCTACTCTCCATAGACCTCTACTCTTGTGCAGGTTTCCACGTTTTGAGCACCTCTAGTTCAGGAGTTATGATTGATTTTTTGATTTTCCATATAGTACAGGAGACATACTATGAATGGGATTTACTTGAGAACTGTGATGGCTCAAAACGTCAAGTTCTGCTGAGAGTAGCTTCTCGTAGACCTCTACTTTTGTGCAGGTTGACACGTTTTGAGCACCTCTGGTTTAGGAGTTATGATTGATTTTTTGATTTTCCATATAGTACAGGAGACATAATATGAGTGGGAATTACTTGAGAACTGTGATGGCTCAAAACGTCAATTTCTGCTGAGAGTAGCTTCTCATAGACCTCTACTCTTGTGCAGGTTTCCACGTTTTGAGCACCTCTGGTTCAGGAGTTTTAATTGATTTTTTGATTTACCATATAGTACATGGTACATACTATGAGTGGCAATTACTTGAGAACTGTGATGGCTCAAAACGTCAATTTCTGCTGAATGTTACTTCTCATAGACCTCTACTCTTGTGCAGGTTTCCACGTTTTGAGCACCTCTGGTTTAGGAGTTATGATTGATTTTTTGATTTACCATATAGTACAGGAGACATACTATGAGTGGGAATTACTTGAGAACTGTGATGGCTCAAAACGTCAATTTCTGCTAAGAGTAGCTTCTCATAGACCTCTACTCTTTTGCAGGCTTACACGTTTTGAGCACCTCTGGTTTAGGAGTTATAATTGATTTTTTGATTTACCATATAGTGCATGGTATATACTATGAGTGAGAATTATTTGAGAACTGTGATGGCTCAAAACGTCAATTTCTGCAGAATGTTACTTCTCATAGACCTCTACTCTTGTGCAGGTTTCCACGTTTTGAGCACCTCTGGTTTAGGAGTTATGATTGATTTTTTGATTTACCATAAAGTACAGGAGACATACTATGAGTGGGAATTACTTGAGAACTGTGATGGCTCAAAACGTCAATTTCTGCTCAGAGTAGCTTCTCATAGACCTCTACTCTTGTGCAGGTTTACACGTTTTGAGCACCTCTGGTTTAGGAGTTATAATTGATTTTTTTATTTACCATATAGTGCATGGTACATACTATGAGTGGGAATTATTTGAGAACTGTGATGGCTCAAAACGTCAATTTCTGCTAAGAGTAGCTTCTCATGGACCTCTACTCTTGTGCAGGTTTCCACGTTTTGAGCACCTCTGGTTCAGGAGTTTTAATTGATTTTTTGATTCACCATATAGTACATGGTACATACTATGAGTGGGAATTACTTGAGAACTGTGATGGCTCAAAACGTCAATTTCTGCTAAGAGTAGCTTCTCATGACCTCTACTCTTGTGCAGGTTTCCACGTTTTGAGCACCTCTGGTTCAGGAGTTTTAATTGATTTTTTGATTCACCATATAGTACATGGTACATACTATGAGTGGGAATTACTTGAGAACTGTGATGGCTCAAAACGTCAATTTCTGCTAAGAGTAGCTCTTCATAGACCTCCACTCTTGTGCAGGTTTCCACGTTTTGAGCACCTCTAGTTCAGGAGTTATAATTGGTTTTTTGATTAACCATATATATAGTACATGATACATACTATGAGTGGGAATTACTTGAGAACTGTTATGGCTCAAAACGTCAATTTCTGCTAAGAGTAGCTACTCATAGACCTCTACTTTTGTGCAGGTTGACACGTTTTGAGCACCTCTGGTTTTGGAGTTATGATTGATTTTTTGATTTTCCATATAGTACAGGAGACATACTATGAGTGGGAATTACTTGAGAACTGTGATGGCTCAAAACGTCAATTTCTGCTGAGAGTAGCTTCTCATGGACCTCTACTCTTGTGCAGGTTTCCACGTTTTGAGCACCTCTAGTTCAGGAGTTATAATTGGTTTTTTGATTTACCATATAGTACATGGTACATACTATGAGTGGGAATTACTTGAGAACTGTGATGGCTCAAAACGTCAATTTCTGCTGAATGCTACTTTCCATAGACCTCTACTCTTGTGCAGGTTTCCACGTTTTGAGCACCTCTAGTTCAGGAGTTATGATTGATTTTTTGATTTTCCATATAGTACAGGAGACATACTATGAATGGGATTTACTTGAGAACTGTGATGGCTCAAAACGTCAATTTCTGCTGAGAGTAGCTTCTCGTAGACCTCTACTTTTGTGCAGGTTTCCACGTTTTGAGCACCTCTGGTTCAGGAGTTTTAATTGATTTTTTGATTCACCATATAGTACATGGTACATACTATGAGTGGGAATTACTTGAGAACTGTGATGGCTCAAAACGTCAATTTCTGCTAAGAGTAGCTCTTCATAGACCTCCACTCTTGTGCAGGTTTCCACGTTTTGAGCACCTCTAGTTCAGGAGTTATAATTGGTTTTTTGATTAACCATATAGTACATGATACATACTATGAGTGGGAATTACTTGAGAACTGTGATGGCTCAAAACGTCAATTTCTGCTAAGAGTAGCTACTCATAGACCTCTACTTTTGTGCAGGATGACACGTTTTGAGCACCTCTGGTTTTGGAGTTATGATTGATTTTTTGATTTTCCATATAGTACAGGAGACATACTATGAGTGGGAATTACTTGAGAACTGTGATGGCTCAAAACGTCAATTTCTGCTGAGAGTAGCTACTCATAGACCTCTACTTTTGTGCAGGTTGACACGTTTTGAGCACCTCTGGTTTAGGAGTTATGATTGATTTTTTGATTTTCCATATAGTACAGGAGACATACTATGAGTGGGAATTACTTGAGAACTGTGATGGCTCAAAACGTCAATTTCTGCTGAGAGTAGCTTCTCATGGACCTCTACTCTTGTGCAGGTTTCCACGTTTTGAGCACCTCTAGTTCAGGAGTTATAATTGGTTTTTTGATTTACCATATAGTACATGGTACATACTATGAGTGGGAATTACTTGAGAACTGTGATGGCTCAAAACGTCAATTTCTGCTGAAAGTAGCTTCTCATAGACCTTTACACTTGTGCAGGTTTCCACGTTTTGAGCAACTTTAGTTCAGGAGTTATAATTGTTTTTTTGATTTACCATATAGTACATGGTACATACTATGAGTGGGAATTACTTGAGAACTGTGATGGCTCAAAACGTCAATTTCTGCTGAATGTTACTTCTCATAGACCTCTACTCTTGTGCAGGTTTCCACGTTTTGAGCACCTCTGGTTTGGGAGTGTTAACTGATTTTTTGATTAACCATATAGTACATGGTACATACTATGAGTGGGAATTACTTGAGAACTGTGATGGCTCAAAACGTCAATTTCTGCTGAGAGTAGCTCCTCATAGACCTCTACTCTTGTGCAGGTTTACACGTTTTGAGCACTTCTGGTTTAGGAGTTATGATTGATTTTTTGATTTACCATATAGTTAGCATTAAGTTAGCTCTCCAATTTTCGAGACGTCATATCTCAAAAACTCTGGGTGCTCAAAACGAAATAAAAGTTGCTCAAATCAGCTCAAAACGAGCTCAAAACGATGGTGTGTTTACTTGTTCGATTTCAAAAAGTGGAGAGCTGGCATTAAGTTGGCTCTCCAATTTTTGAGTCGTCATACCTCGAAAACGGTGGGTGCTCAAAACAAAATAAAAGTTGCTCAAATCAGCTCAAAACGAGCTCAAAACGATGGCGTGTTTACTTTTTCGATTTTAAAAAGTGGAGAGCTGGCATTAAGTTGGCTCTCCAATTTTTGAGATGTCATATTTCGATAACGGTGGGTGCTCAAAACGAAATAAAAGTTGCTCAAATCAGCTCAAAACGAGCTCAAAACGATGGCGTGTTCACTTCTTTGATTCCGAAAAGTGGAGAGCTGGCATTAAGTTGGCTCTCCACTTTTTGAGACGTCATATCTCAAAAACGGTGGGTGCTCAAAACGAAATAAAAGTTGCTCAAATCAGCTCAAAACGAGCTCAAAACGATGGCATGTTTGTTTTTTCGATTTCGAAAAGTGGAGAGCTGCTCTCCAATTTTTGAAACGTCATATCTCGAAAACGGTGGGTGCTCAAAACGAAATAAAAGTTGCTCAAATCAGCTCAAAACGAGCTCAAAACGATGGCGTGTTTAGTTTTTCGATTTCGAAAAGTGGAGAGCTGGCATTAAGTTGGCTCTCCAATTTTTGAGACGTCATATCTCAAAAACGGTGGGTGCTCAAAACGAAATAAAAGTTGCTCAAATCAGCTCAAAACGAGCTCAAAACGATGGCGTTGAGAGATTCCAAAAATATTTTAGTGGAGAGCCAACTTAATGTTGGTAGATAAATACATGTTCTATAAGCTACGTTGCCTTAAATCCAACTTGCATGACTGTTTGTTATCGCAAAACTGTCAAGACTGTGAAAATGAAGAAAATATCGCAAATTTCTGTGATTTTTTTAAACAAACGTATCTTACCCCACGATTATATTTCTACAAAACTCATTGACCTCACATGAAAGAGGAGATTCTGTTCTTCAAATCAAGACCAAGTACTATTTTTTATCATTTCGGGTTACCGAGATACACAGTTTTGAATATAGAAATTGTCCATTTTTCTGTGTATTTAAATAGGGGCTAAAATACATTAAAAGAGGATTTTTTATTTTTTCATAATATTTCAGTTATGATACAGGATTTTGAACCGCCTTGACGAGCTGAGAAGAATGAGCTGTAGTACGAGGAGATCTGATCATTATGTCAAAAGTTATAAGTGTTTAAAGTTTTGATCCTTGATGTATCCTTATGACTTACCCCCATCACTAGGAAATATTAAAATTAAATGTTTCTAGCGGGTGATTCTCATAGGAAATGATTCTCATAGTGAGATGATTTCAGCCGAAATATGTATTTTTTAGAAAGGCATTGAAAAGGTATTATAATGAAAAATCTGGTGTGGCACACTCACACAACTTTCCTTGCCGTTATGAAAATTGATCAAGTGACGCTAGTGTTCACGCGCATCTCAATTATACTATTCAAAGATCTAAGCCAGCTGGTGACAGGACAATAACACTGAAGACACAAGAGGTCTGATATCTCTTCATAGTGAATGATTTAATAGAATCAACAGTTTGCAATTGGATAATCACATAAATCTCGAATTTCGAGCTTATTTTCAATTATTTTAGGTGAAAATGTTACTGAACATTAATTGTAGAGATTTTATGCTAAATCTTTTCCACTTGAAATGTTTTGTTTAAATTGTATCTGAAGCCTGATAATTGGGAATCTAAAATCAAACTTTGCATAGATGGGGCAGAGCTCCTGAAATTTTTACAGATATACGACCTGTGGCAGTTGATAGAGTTTATCAATGACTTTTCTAGGTATAAATTTGATCAAAATCGTTGGAGCCGTTTTCGAGAAAATCGCGAAAAACCCTGTTTTTGACAATATTTTAGCCATTTTAGCCGCCATCTTGAATTGCATTCGATCGAAATTGTTCGTGTCGGATCCTTATAGTGTAAGGACCTTAAGTTCAAAATTTCAAGTCATTCCGTTAATTGGGAGTTGAGATACGTGTACACAGACGCACATACACTCATACACACACACATACAGACCAATACCCTAAAACTACTTTTTTGGACTTAGGGGACCTTGAAACGTACAGAAATTTGGAAATTGGGGTACCTTAATTTTTTTCGGAAAGCAATACTTTCTTACCTATGGTAATAGGGCAAGGAAAGTAAAAATTTGTATTTTGGCGGTGGGACATGATTTTCTATTTTTGGGTGTATTCCCCTTCCCACCACTACTACATTCAAAACTTCCTAAAAAATCCTGTTCAGAATTAATTATTCTTTCACGTGATGTGTAGTTTTTCATCTATAATAGAAAAATATCCAAGTTGTATAGGGTAGAAGTGGTAGGTTTGCATAATTTTGAAAACCCCTTAAAAAATACTTCTTTCTTGAAAATGTATAGCTCCGGAACCAAAAATGGTACAATCCTTCGCGACCACTCAATTTATTGGGAATTTTACTATCTCTAATTGAACGAGCGAAGTGAGGTCTGAGATTCAAGTCGACGGTTTGGCATTTCTCTTAATGTTTAAATGTTTATATGTTGCGTATTCACGGCGAAACGCGGTAATAGATTTTCATGAAACTTTTTTAATTGCGCGTCGACGTATATACAAGGTTTTTGGAAATTTTGCATTTCAAGGATAATATAAAAGAAGAAAGGAGCCTCCTTCATACGCCAATATTAGAGTAAAAATCAGACTATAGAATTATTCATCATAAATCAGCTGACAAGTGATTACACAGATGTGTGGAGAAGCCAGTCAGTCTTTTGCTGTATTTCCTTAAGGTCTGTAGTTTCAATAAGGACTTGTGGATGAGAATACTGCGTGAGGTCTACTGTTCACAGAACTACTAGTTCTATAGAGAATGATTTTCCTCCAAAAATTCGAAGTTTTCGAGATCAAATGGAAAAATAAGAAAAAAAAGTCCGAAATTTTAGGGGTTTTTAGGGATGAAGCCGCTCTCTGGCGTGTCAGCGAATTTCAGATTCGAATTCAGCGCCCCAAAATACATATAGAACTATATACATACATATAGAATACATATAGAAAATACATATAGTTAAGAAAAATTCTTTCGGGGCTGTTTCCTGAAAAACGACCATTTGACTGGACTATATAGCAAAGAGTGGATTAGATTTATGATTAGAAAACATACCATGTAGTTAATTTTCCTATTTATACATTCATATCTCTCTTTGGATTGGTTCCTCTCCATATAGGGTTAAGTGTAAGAGAGGGCTGACTGCGCCCTAACTTCGCCCTCCCAGGTATAAAATAAAGGCAGTCATTCTATTCTATTCTATCCGCACAGTAACTTTGAAAAGGGTCATAATATTGTACTACCTTCAGGGCAGATTTGTTCTCAAAGAAAATTAACGCATATCATGTAATCCACAATCAGAGATTTGTAGTCTCTTATGAGAGGGAACAAGTCTTTTAAATATATGAATGGGAAATGAAATACAGGGTCTTCCTATCATATATACCTTTACAACATACATTTTATGAACAGATCTACAGGATATACCTTGAAAACATGGACCATTCCAACGGTAACCTTTAATTTGTCTCAAATCGCAATGAATGACGTCACAGAAACTTTGTTTCTGATCCGCTTTGTGTGTGGAGAACATTTTCAGCTCGACAACATGATATCAAAGACTTTAAATGCTGGAGCAGGGTTATTGAGCTCGCGGCTATTCTATTATATTTCAACTGAAATGTCACTGAGTCTGTCATAAATATAGTGGGATACGCTTTCAACTTGCTGAAATTCTTGAATACATGATCAATTATTCTTCCCATTTAAGTGATGCTGATAGTTTTTAGTGAACCTCTCCAAAGGTGGGTTTGAGAGTGCCTATGATGTAACAAAATAAGATGTATTATTTTTGTAAAGGAGCTTGAAAAGGATAGCGCTATCTGATTTGTTGAATACTAGACAAAGATAGCAACACCAGTGTTGATCAAATTAATACTTTCATCATAATGTTGACTTCACTATATTGCTAGCTGTTGAATTCTTCAAGGCCCATTTTCCTTCATCAATGAACCGTTATTGGATATAAAAGATATCTACGATGATATTTATCATTAAAATTTAATATGATCATATATATGACAGTTCAATGAGGCTCTTGAAAATTACTTTTCGCCACACTGCACAGAAAGCAGCTGTTTTCCAGTCCCTACGTAGATCTGAAAGACATTGTTTGCAGACGACTCTCGTCTGACGTCATAACAGGTTTCTTTAACCTTTCCAGCCGCTAACATGGAACTAAGAATGGTGATCAAAAAACAGCTGATCAAAAAACTTTTCATTATTCAATAATTAAAACATTTATAATAATAAGATCTTATTGTCATTTGAAAGATTAAAAAAGTATAAACTCAACCTCCCATATAACTGAACATCATCTTTTAGGTTATTTAGACGAATCAGAATAAAAAATAAAAATACTTGGACAATTTCCTGATATTCAGATTACCTCAGATTTGCTAGAGCTATCACCTTCCACTTCTGCTTTTGGAAGTGCTTAGTATTATATATATTGTTTATTTTTGTGTGTGACGAAAAATAGCGTTCGCACCACGGGCAAAAATGTTTTTCCGGCTCTCAATCTTTTCTAGTCCTCGGCCTACAGCCTCGGACTTGAAAATCTCATTTTCTGCTCTAGGTGCGAAATATACTATTTGAGTACCTTCTATCACTAGTAGCTCTGTGAACAGTAGACCTCGTGCAGTTATGAACCACAGTCTCCTCTTATACTGCCCATCAGAGTAAATCCTGTCTGTATGTCGTTTCGGTGAGATATCGGTGTAAAAACGGCTAATGGCTGTTGGGGTTGGTGTATCAGAATTGATAACATCAGAAACTGATCTTCTATAATACTTACTGGCAACAGGTCAGCCCGAGTTAAAAGCAGAGAAAGGTCGAGAGACAATACTCGTATGTTATTTTAGTTACTAATTGCATGCGTTATTGCATGGAATCAATAGTGTATTTTATATTTATAGTTCATGAAAATTTCATGCGATGAGGCTTGCAATTAATAGTCCACTCGACAGCTGATATATGATAAATAATAATTCTATAGTCTGATTTTTACAGTAATATTGGCGTTGGAATTAAACTCCTTTTCCTTCTGTATTATCCTCAAAATGCAAAATTTCAAAAAACCTTAAGGTGCGTACAGATATACGCGCCGCAAACATGAGCAATTCACTCTTAATCAGCTGACTATATCTGTATTTCTACAGAAACGGTAAGATACAGATATAAAAAGCTTGGCATCAGCTGACTAAAAGTGAATTGCTCATGATCGCGGCGCGTAAATCTGTACGAACCTTTATATATACGTCGACGCGAAATTCAAAAAAGAACATACCTGTCTAATTTCATGAAAATCTATTGCCGCGTTTCGCTGTAAATGCGGAACATAGATATAAACAAAAAAAAAACATGGAAACAAAAACACAAAAAAACATATTAACATAAAGAGAAATGCAAAACCGTCGACTTGAATCTTAGACCTCACTTCGCTTGGTCAATTAACTATTCTTTTTTCTGTTATCTCGTACAAAACTTATACCATAGTGAAGAATAGCGTTAAGGCTCGTTTACACCAAAGCTATTAACAAAATGTCAATAACTTAATTCTTATAGATTCTATTAGATTGAACGGAACTTGACAAACACATATGTTCATCATGTGTATCATAAGTTATGTTCAATCTAATAGAATCTATAAGGATTAAGTTATTAACATTTTGTTAATAACTTTGGTCTAAACGCAGCTTTAGTGTTTATGCTATTGTTTCTCTATGCTCATACATTCCCAAGGCAAATTTCCCTCAATCAATGAAATCATGAACAGTCATTCTTTGGCAGTCATGACAACCAATGGAAATGCAAAGAACGTAAAATATTCCATGAGTAACAATAAAACAACAATAATCAATGCAATGAATGAACAATAAAGCTGTCATCAATTCTCATAAATGTCATGTAAATAAAAAAAAAAGATATATCAGTGGAAGCTCGTGAATACTTTTCATTCACTTTTATCGACTTACTCCAGACAACAAAAGCCAGCTCAGACCATCAATTATATTACCACCGCCGATTTTTCAGATATATATCGGCAATATTTCCCTTTTATATGGTGGATATATAAGGCTACATACCTGTATATTTATCGTTCATAGCTACATGCCTGTGTATTGACAAAATACCGCTATAGATTCACTTCAGACTGTTATGCCCGGTTGCTCAAAAGCCAGTTAAATTTTAACCATGATTAGTTTCACGAGAACCAATCAGAGGATGCTTTTTTGAAAACACTGCTTCTCTGATTGGTTCTCACAGAGCTAATCACGATTAGAATTTAACTGGCGTTTGTGCAACCGGAACTTAATATTCTTAATGAATGACAGCTATGCTTCTGTGACATTTATTTATTATCCATTTATTCGTGTATACAATCACAAATCATATAAAATATCGGGGCACCGAGCTTCGCTCGTTATTTTTATGTATTTATAAACAGAACACAATTCTCTAAAATGATCGCGTTTATATTATTTCACAGCTGGCTATACGTCATCTTATGAATTTCGGGGATGCGATATTTTGATTTTTCACATACTCACTTTTTTACTATCCACAGCTGTTTCAGTCAAGGATGAATTATCCTTTTAATGTCGTTCAGCGAGTTTTCCCAAGAATGAGACCTAGTGCAATCGAATCTTCATATCATAAACCTACTATGTGCCAAATTTCGTGGAAATCTTTAGAGCCGTTTTCGAGATCCGTTAAACATGAATAATCAGATATAAAAAAACCAGATATATAAATACTTAAATTGCTCGCTTAATATAATAGGATATGATTGGGGAGGAACAACAGGCTTTGCCCAAAACTATTCCATTCCCAAATCTTGATAATAAATATCATGTCCAAAAAATAGGTTTTGTTTCTACTGTAAAACGTTCAAGTTCAATCATTATCGTCCAAAAATATACATAAGTTTGAAATTTTTAATTTAGAAAAATTAAAACATCAAGCTGTATTCAAATAATATCACTTAATATTATCACTGCATATTGAATTAATTAAGTTTTTTTATAAATTTTGAAGCCAAAAATACACACAACTTCTCACTAAGCACAGCTTACATCAATTAATTTGACATCAAATTACAGTCCAGAATTCAAAAAACCTGGAAGCTCTTCAACGATCAGAAGAGGGGCATGATAAGAATATATGGATAGGGAAGGAGTAGAAGACGAAAATCAAGAAGAAGGTGTGGAGAAATAAAAAAGATTGAGTAGAGGGAAAAGATAGAATAAGGAAAAGCAGGAGAAGAAGTGAAAATAAAAAGAAGAAAACTGAGAATGAGATAGGGAGAAGAAGGAGAAAAGAAGAAGAAAAAGAAGGAGAAGAAGAAGAAGAAGAAGAAGAAGAAGAAGAAGAAGAAGAAGAAGAAGAAGAAGAAGAAGAAGAGGAAGAAGAAGAAGAAGCAGAAGAAGAAGAAGAAGAAGAAGAAGAAAAAGAAGAGAAGAAGAAGAAGAAGAAGAAGAAGAAGAAGAAGAAGAAGAAGAAGAAGAAGAAGGAGAAGAAGAAGAAGAAGAAGAAGAAGAGAAGAAGAAGAAGAAGAAGAAGAAGAAGAAGAAGAAGAAGAAGAAGAAGAAGAAGAAGAGAAGAAGAAGAAGAAGAAGCAGAAGAAGAAGAAGAAGAAGAAGAAGAAGAAGAAGGAGAAGAAGAAGAAGAAGAAGAAGAAGAAGAAGAAGAAGAAGAAGAAGAAGAAGAAGGAGAAGGAGAAGAAGAAGAAGAAGAAGAAGAAGAAGAAGAAGAAGAAGAAGAAGAAGAAGAAGGAAGAAGAAGAAGAAGCAGAAGAAGAAGAAGAGGGAGAAGGAAAAGAAGAAGAGGAACAATAGAAAGAAAATGATGGATAATATGAGTAGAATAATTAAGGGAACTTGGAGAAAAACTATCACTATTTACTCAATTACTTGTGTTCATTCTTGTAGTGTAAATTAACTAAACATCTCGCAGACTACTCGATAGCTTAATTTATCAAATTAAGTGGTGCACTGGAGAAGAAAACTCGAAAGAGAAGAGAAGTAGAGTTCAGTCTTAAGAGAAGTAACTGGAAAAGTATCTATGGATGCACGATATTTTAGTGAAGGGTTGCTTAACACGGGTATAGTGAGGTCCACGTTATAATGGCAGTGGATGAAGATGGAAGAATAGCGATGCCGATTCTCTGCATTAATTAATTATATTTCTACACTGTCAAAAACATAATTGGCATCGTTGTGGACCTAGAAAAGGATAGTACCACCGGCTTTGTGGAATGATAGACAAGGATAGCAAAACCAAAGTTGATCAAATACTGTCATTATAACGTGGACCTCACTATAGATAGAAGCGTACACTAAAATTGAGAATAGACTGGGTTTGAAATGAAAAATGATTCTCTCTCTTTCCTTCTCATTTACTCACTGTCACTCTCTCTCTCTCTTCTATTGTTCTTAGTTTTCAGCTCTTTTCGTCTCTCTCTTTTTCTCTAACTCACACCATCTCTCTTTATTTCTCTTACACTTTCTCTTTCTCTTTCCCACTCACACACCATATCTAATAATAATAAATGGCCTTTATTCAATTATTCCATGAAAAAAATCGGTGCACAAAGCAAATCATTGTAGGCGTTTTAATCTCATTGCTTAGTGCCTTGTGAGGGAGCTGATTGGAAATATCAAATAATCATACAAATAAAGAAGAAATTGAGAATTGTGCTTTCACAAAAGTTCATATAAATTAGAAATCGAACTATCTATCTCTCTCTCTCACACACACTGACGGGAAGGATATTTTTTTATAATTAAACTTTGTAAAATTCGTTGAATAATCAGCAATACCGCAATTTGATAAATCTACCGTAAATTTAATGTATACGCCAGTAAAACAAAGTAAATTCGTATGGCTTTTGTTGGTGGGGGGGAGTCCCTTGCGGGAAGGTCCCACCGCCTGAATATATAATTTAAGCCGTCAATGGGCCTTACTACTGTCATACTTCAGACGGGACCGACAGTTCAACGTGCCCATCCAATAACACGGGAGTGATCTGGTTGAAAAACTTCTGGTAATTGGAGGGTTTGAACCCGGGATCTCTATGCTGCTACGCAAGCACTCTATCCACTAGACCACGGATCACTCCATTTACGCCAGTAAATATTGTAGCATACATAAATAAGGAACTCTAATATAATCCAATCTAATCTCTTTCACTCTGTCTCTCTCTAACACTCTCCCTCTACCACACCTTTTTTTATCTCTCACTCTCTGTCTCTCACTCAATATCTCTCTATCTTCCACTCACTCACTCGCTCTCTCTCTCTCTTACACTCAAGCACTCGCTCTCTCTTTGTCTATCTCCCAGGAGACAATGTCAAGTGCTGAGAACAGAAGGAGTTGAGTTGAGTTGAGTTGAGTTGAGTTGAGTTGAGTTGAGTTGGCTACTCTAGTTGGCTGGCTCTCTTCTCTCCACTCTACTAGACAATATTATTCAAATTATTAACGAGGCTAATTAACAAGACACTAAATTGAGAGATGCTACCGCCTCTGTCTCTATAGCCTCTCTGCTTCTCCTTCTTCTTCTTCTTCTTCTTCTTCTCCTTCTTCTTCTTCTTCTTTTTCTTCTTCCTCTTCTTCTTTTTCTTCTACCGGTACTTACAGTTCCCTGAAAACGTCTGTCATATTGTCTCCGTTTTTTGTAGTTTTCTGCTATCTCCTTCGTTCATTTTTCTTAGTTCTCTTAAACATTTCCTTCTCCATCATCATCTTCTTCTTATATTCTTCTTCATCCTCTCCTTCTTTCCCTTCTTTCTCTTCTTCTGCTTATTCTCCTGTCTCTCCTCCTACTACTTATTTTTCTCCTCTTGTTCTTTCGACTTTTTGACTACTTCTTATAATATATTACTGTCGCTATTTCACTATCATGTTTGCCAACTTCTCCATCTTTATCGCGTATTTGTCTTCCTGTATCCTCCTCCTTCTTCTTCCACTCCTCTTCCACTATATTATTTTCCTTTTTCTTCTAAATCATTATCTTCTTCTTCCTCACCAACAACTTCTTCAAACATGACGTCTACAATTCACAGTTTTCAGTTTTTCTTTACATCTCAGTTATCTAACTTCCTTTTTCTCTCTCCTCATTATTCTTCACTCCCCTTCCTTTTTTCCATTTTCTCCTCCTTCTTCTCCTTATCCTTCTCCTCTTGTTTCTTTTTCTCCTTTCAGGTCTGTTCCATCTTCATCACCTTCGTCTTCTTCATCTTTCCTCAATCTTTTACATCATCATCAATTCTTCTTCTTCTACTTTTTCTTCTTCTTCCTCTTCCATCCCATCTCCCTTCTTTCCTCCTTTTCCTCCTCATTCCTTCTATCTTCTTTGTCTCCACCTT
The DNA here is from genome assembly GCF_014356525.2 of Nilaparvata lugens. Lineage (NCBI taxonomy): Eukaryota > Metazoa > Arthropoda > Insecta > Hemiptera > Delphacidae > Nilaparvata > Nilaparvata lugens. The sequence goes on along the minus strand of NC_052516.1, from coordinate 8,997,029 downwards.
CTAATGGATTATCCACTTTCAAGTGTCATAGGCTATAACCAAGTACTGCCTTTTTATGTACGTCTTTACTGTTCTAGCCTCTAAGGCAATAAAACGGATATACTCATTTCTTACTTCCTCTTCTTTTTCTACTTTCCATCCTTCTTTTCATCCACTCTCCTTATTCTTATTCTGTATTATGCTTTCTTCTTCGTTTTCCTCATCCTCATTCATAGACTTGCGTCAAGCTTTCTACATTTTTTTCTTAATCTTCCTCTCATTTCATGCTACAGTACCCTCAATTCTTTCACCTTTGTTTCTTCCTCTACTTTATCAAGCTTTCCGCTTCACTTCTCTTTCTCCTTCTTGATACATGTAAAGTATTAAATCTGGGTAGATAAAAAGCCCTAACAGAAACAGTAATAGGTCTGAAAATAAAGTAACTGGCTAATATCGCCAAATAGATAATAACTAAGATTAGATAGCATCAGCTTGTTCTGGCTAAATGGTACAAAAACCTAAAAAGGATTTGAAGGAATTTTATTGCTCATAAATAGATTATTATATAAAATATTTGAAGATTGAGGTTAGGTACATGTATTCACGGATCGGTGACCTAGAGATCGATCAAACCGAGAAACGTAGAATCTGACCAAAACCCCTTGGCAGAGCTTTATTGCAATCAGATGGTGTGCAATGTGAAAAAACACCTGATCACGTGGCTAATTATTAAGTAGCATGGAATTAATATTAATGTATAGAATATTAGCTAGCATGTAAAGAGCATAAATAAAAAACCAAATAAAAATAATTTAATGTATTCAGGAAATAAGAGGTACCAGGCGCATGAATACCGAATAAAATTTGCATGCACCAATAGTAAAACGGCAGTTAATAGGCGGCAATTGTAGGCCAATTCAAAAATATTTATATATATTTCTATAAATGTTCGGAATCTATGTTGAATTGTTATATAGTCTATGTTATCGATATGGCTCGAAAGCAAAGAAATTATTAATCATACAATCTAAGCAATATTTTGGTATTTTTTGTAAGATCTATTTGAACCTAAATGGCGGAGGACTAAGATATTTAAATTTTATGCTAATTTGAAAGTCGGAAATAGGATCTGTAAAACTTGAGAAAGGAGAACCAGCACTCGCCAGCCAAATGCCACCATAAGAGGACCCCAAATATTTTAGAGCGTAGTACCTTACTAATGATTTTGTAAAAGTTAAAGTTAAAGTAAATTATTAAATTTCTTAAAAGACTTCGTGATGCTATTGTGAAGCAGAAGTCATTTTCATTTTTAATTAAATTTATAACCCCTTGGAGGAGACGATTCCGGCTACCATATTCCCGGACCACATGGAGTTGGATCGACATCGGCGGCTTACAAGAAGATTTTCGACACGTGAGTGATAAATTTGAATTAGTGATGGGCGCCCTAGTGCTTCGAATTAATCTGATGATCAAAGCTAGCTCGCCGAAAGGGTTTTTATTATAAATTAAGAAATTAATAAGAGTAATACTTGCGCAAGTAAAATTAGTATTAAAGGTATTTATTGAAAGAAAAATATAGATCAATATTTCAGAAATTTCTATTAAATCAAAGAAGTACAAAATCTAGGCTATTAAAACATATGCATATGATATTTAATTTTTTGCAATACAATTTGCGATAATTTATTATAGCTCTAATTCACTAGATGAATGGCTCTACCTATTCCGTCAGGTGCCGAATCTTGCACCCTGAGATAAAAATATATATTCGATACAAAGAAATCTACTAAGTACTAGAGATTTTAATATATATATATTTGGATTATTAGTGGCTAATTTATCAAGCTGATCTTAAAGCACACATTTTTAATTGAATTGTCCAAGTCGACAAGTATTAGCAAGCGCATATCGCAGCTACATGCAAAAGAATGCATATGATTTTAAGATAAAGGCACATGGTAATGATTCGTGCCATAAATCTAGAATATAAAGTTTAGCCTGTGATATTTTACTGATTTCAATTATTGTTCTATTTTTATATTATATTTTTTATCGCTCTTTATATATTTTTTGCCTCGATCTATTTTTTGCATTATTTGTTTAATATATGTATGAACGTTCATGGTGTGCAATTTATTTTTTATTCCTCAACACTATAGTATAAGTATCATATTTATATATATTTATTATTTATTGAATTACAAGAGTTATAGGAGAAGCCCATATCTAGGCCTATCAAGATTTTTTAAGACTGAATACTATTAGAAAACCACGACCTAATTATATAATTATATCAAATCTCATGCTTTACCGACTGATGCCAAGCAGGAGGCTAATCGTTATTTAAATATAAAGAATAACGTGACATAAAGACATGCCGTACCAACGTGGGACTGATGATGAGAGCCAAGCTCATTGAATAATTATTTGAAATTAAGTCAATAACCATATTGAAAATTATAGATAACTTATACGAGTTTTGAGGAAAACTGGCGAAGGGAAATTTGTATTACTTTTTGGGGAATCAATAGCTTTAAATAAAGAGAAATTATATGTTTTAAAGAAAATTTTATATTATTAGTACTGTAAAAAAAATACATGTTTATAGAGAGAGATTATATTTTATAAGCCTAAACTGCTATTACTTTCTAGTCAAAAATATATTATGTGTTTAAGCCGGTTGGAAAATAAGTCACAGCCTGTAAACTAGCCAAGAATAAATTAAAACAAAACATTGGGGGCGCTAGAGCATTATAAAAAACTTAAGTATAAATACCTTGTTGTATGAGTATCCAAACACTTTACACATCACTGTTTCACTGTAAGTCCCGGTTTGTGTCTCTTTTTTAAGCATTTTCGCTTATCATTTTTATCACTGTTTAATTAGCATTTATCATATTTGACATAATGAATCACACTCCCGCAAACTCTGAAGTTTCATATATGTACGGCGGTTGCACAGATCCCACTTTGTCGACTCCAAGCACATCAAACCCCACCACGGTAGATGCCAATACGCCACGAGAAAGGGAACCAGGAAGCGTCGGGTCGATAGTCTTCGATCCACCAGGTCTGCAACCTCTATCATCCACTCGAATCGACGCCGCTGACACACCATTGAATCAACGGATAGTAGAGATCAACTTTGAAGGGGGCGAGGAGCAGCCTGCAGAACCCGCATCGCCGGAGGCCGAGTCACACCTGAGCAAACAAAGTATATTTTCAATCACAGAGTTAGATCCGCTTCAAAAGGTAATAATGGAACAAACTAGCAGTACTTTCAATATTATGTTACAAAAAACAATGGATAATATGATGCAGGAGATTAAAAAAGAGATTGCTACAGTAAAAGAGGAAAATAAACAAACAGTGGAACAGGGCATGAAAGAGACCGCAGGCGCTATAAAATCAGTAGAACAACGGTTGGATAATATTGAAACTAAAGTAGAGAATCATAGGGAAGAATTAAAAGCAATGATAACCCTACAAAAAGAAAGTCAGGATAAAGTTACGGCAGGATTATCGGAAAGGTTGGATACGGTTACATGTGAACTCAATGAAAGGATAGATAACCTAACCACACAAATCACTACACCCATTCAGGATATAACAAATAACATTAAGGCCGATTGCCACCAAGAAATCCACAAACAAATTACCGTTGCCAATCAAACCTTAACAACTACAGTTGACAAAAATATTAACAGTATTAAAGAAATACAAAATAAACAGATTAATATGTCCACAAAAATGAACCAACTGCAAGGTAGCATAAATCAAAATACAGAAACCTGTAAAGCTTTAAACGGAACTCTACTAATTCAAAAATCCACTCTGACTCAATTAAATCAAGAAATAAACGCAAATAAAATTACACATAATAGTCAATGGCAGATAACACAGGAAAAAATAACAGCATTAGAAAATCATATTCAACAACGACCTCAAGGGATTCAAACAGACAACCTCAACGTACATAGTATATTACAAGGACTGGGAAAATTTGATAATACTGATCGCCATTTGCAACCTCAACCATTCATTGATCAGATAAAATTAGTACAAACTCTTGCACCTACCTCTTGGAATTTTTGGCGTCTTCGTTTGACTAATTTATTGATTGGCGAACCCCTGATGTTCTTTCGGAGTAGAGCCCATGAATTTACATCATTGGATGAGTTTGTCGCTGTCTTCCTGGAACAGTATTGGAGCAGAAGTAAACAGTTGGACGTGCTAGCGGACATTATATCATGCGATTTCAACCCTAACTTAGACGGTGCATGTACCACTTTCGTCACTGCCCTACAGTTTAAAAATTCTCAATTGAGCGAGCCCATTAATGAATCGGCATTAGCAAGTATTATTTTAAAGAAGCTACCGTATCAAGTTAGAATGGCACTCGCCACACAACCCATTACTGATTGTAAGCAGCTGATAAATCATTTATATGGCATACAGTCTGCAATGGCAATATCAAACCACCGTTCAGACCAGAGATACGCACCAAATCAACATAACTCAAAATTTAATCAGTATAACAGCCAAAATTATGAACCGGTATCATATGATCGCTACCGATCTGCTCCTCAATTTGAACGCCGCTATGAGCACAGGCAAAATGGTAACTGGAATAATGAAAAATTTCAAAATCGCACAACCAACCACTATGCCCAGCAGAGCAATCGTAAGAATCACTATGATGGCCGTGATCGATTAAACTCACATAATAATCACACACAAAACAATTACAACAGAAATTATAAACCGCCACCTCAACAAGTAAGTACAAATTATACATTAGCACATGCAATAGGAATGAATCAACAAAAAACCCGGAACCCAACACCCAACGACCCGCCACCAGATATACAGAAAACTACAGCTAATAAACCATGACTATATGATACCCCCGATACAGCAAGCACAAGCTCAAGTGAAACAAACCAAGAAAAGCAGGATATTTCAACATCATACACCACATTCAGAAATGATTTACCGGAGACTTTGTTAGAAGAAACGGAAAAAGAAAGCAGGCTACCGGATATCCAAATGCAAGCGTATATCGATATAGAAATATACGGAATGAAGGTTCAAGCATTAGTAGATAGTGGTTCACAATGTAGCCTCATACAAACAGACTTATTTCAACGTCTGAAAGAAAAAACAAAATTAGCTACTCTACCGTTAACCAACGTATATGTATCAGGTATCAGTCCAGGACGGCGAATACATATAACTACTCAATGTTTACTGGAAATAAATCTTCAACAACAACGATTCGCATATACATTTCTTGTATTACCTGTTTCCGGTCCGCACATAATAATAGGTACAGATTTTCTACAACACTTCCAGGCCTGTTTAAATTTCCAAACCTCGAAATTTCATGCATTTACCGAAACCGAAGCATACGAAGTTATAGTACCCCTTGATCTGAAGAAACGCACTGAAGGAATCGCTGAGGTACATTTCGCTCACTACATGGAAGGCGTGCCGAGGGAGTGGGGTATCCACGGAATGGAAAATGCTATGGAGTGTATGGAGGTACTAAGCCTAACAACGAAGGACCGAGCACCGTCAAGAGCCGACTCTAGTACCGAAGAATTGTTAGAGATACTGATAAACAGAATTCATCAACGTACCGATTGGCACCCTGACACTAGACAGGAAATAATTCAAGTATTCCGCAAAAATGCAGACGTTTTTTCCGAACAACCTGGCCTAGCTACTCACTTCAAATGTTCACTCAACGTTAAACCACACGACACGTATTACCGCAAATCATACCCCATACCTTTCACCTATCGATCCGCCGCCATAGCAGAAATATCTCGCATGGAACAACTAGGAATTATAGAAGAATCCACAGCACCCTATAGTTTGCCGATTGTGTGTGTAGCCAAAAAGGATGGAACAGTGAGACTCTGTCTGGATGCTCGCGCCTTGAACCGCATATTGGATGATGACCGAGAAGGACCAGACCAAATTGAACAAGTTATGCAAACTTTCCATGGCAAGACCATATATTCAACGGTAGATCTGAGCGCAGGATATTGGCAAGTCCAAGTAGCACCGGAATCGCGCGATTATTTATCCTTCCTGTTTAATGGACGCAATTATAGGTTCACTCGTTTAGCGTTTGGATTAAGAAATGCTATGGCTATATTCATACGATGTTTGAGACAGGCGCTAGGAGACGATATCAGAGACTACTGTACATTATACGTGGACGATGGATTAATAGCCTCACAGAATATACGTGAACATTGCCAGCATTTAGATATAGTATTTGATAGATTGATAAATTGCGGATTGAAACTCAAACTATCTAAGTGCGAATTTTTTGCGAGAGAGGTGAAATATCTAGGACACATAATCACACCTACTGGCATATCACAGGACCCGGACAAATTATTAGCCATCAGACAATTTCCATCACCAACCAATCGTAAACAATTACAAAAGTTTATTGGATTTTTACAATTCTACCGCCGTTTTAATAAACAAATGTCACACTACACTGCTCAACTCAGTCATATACTGTCTAGTACCAAGCCTTGGATTTGGACTAACAAAGAAGAGATCATATTCCAGCAACTAAAAGAAGCTTTCCTAAATTCCGTCGTGTTGAAACACCCTAACCTAAAGAAACCTTTTTTCTTGAATGTCGATGCATCAGATTACGCGATAGGCGCAGAGATTTTCCAAGAAGATGAGCAAGGAGAGAAAGGAGTGTTGGCATTTTTCAGTAAGACACTCAATCCAGCCCAGCGTCGTTATTCTGTGACCGAAAAAGAGTTGTTGAGTATTGTGGAAGTATGTATTAAGTACCGGACATTGTTACTCGGCAATAAGATATTTATCAATACCGACCACAAAGCTTTAACATTTTTCAAAACAGCCAAACTGAATCACAACCGCTTATCTAGATGGTTTCTTGCGCTTCAAGAATACGATATCGAATTGACCCATCTGCCAGGAAAGAAAAATCAGACCGCCGACTTTCTATCCAGAGAAATAGACGCTACATATTGTCAAGATACCAACCTGAGATGTTTCGCCGTAAAGAGTGGAGAAAGCATACCATATCCTCCCAACATCCAACCACGAATTCATACTGCCATGTTAACACCTGAAAGAATCCGTATCGCCCAATATGAAGACCCAAGACTGTCCCGGATCCGTGAACTGATGGAAGAAGGAGCTGCCGAACCGCCCGACTACCTGCGACAGTATACCCGCTACAAAGGATTTATGTTTCACCGACCGGCTAAAAATACTTACGACTGGCGCCTAATCATCCCCGCTAATATGGAAACAGATTTGATAAAAGAAGCTCACGAACGCATTGGACATTTTGGAACTACGAAGACCCTCCACCTACTAAAAGAAAGCTGTTATTTTAAAAGCATGCATAAAAAAGTGGCCAAAATAGTGAAAGCTTGCGATATATGCCAGAAAGCCAAATACCCGCGATACCATATCAGGGGTGAAATGAATCCCATTCTCCCCAGCGCACCATTGGAATTGATATCAGCAGATATATATGGTCCCTTGCCCATGGCACAATACGGAAAAAAATACATATTCGTGCTTACATGTGTTTTTTCAAAATATACCATGCTATTTCCCATAGGTAAATTGACCGGAGAAGTTTTGGCCCGATGCATAACGGAAAGATGGACAAGTGAAGTAGGAAAGCCCAAACGAGTACTATCAGACAACGCAACCTATTTTTGTAGCAAGCAGTGGAAAGAAATACTTCACCTGGCTAATATTAAATGGTCGAGGACATCTCTTTACAGCCCCAGCGCTAATCCGGTAGAGCGACGTATGGCAGAGATCTCTCGTTTTATGCGGACGTACTGTAATGAAAAACACCAACAATGGGTTAGGTATATACCATTTTTAGAAGAATGCTATAATAATAGCCTAAATGAAAGCACCGGTCGTACGCCTTACGAAATCATATTCGGTAAAAGGAATAATACATTTATCGAAAAATTAATTGATTTTCCAAGCTCAGCAGTGAATAAGTTAACAAACCCTAATATCCATCATCTCGTAAGGTTAAAACTAGAGCAGAAGGCAAATAGCAGAAAGAGATTCCACGACCGAGCATATAAAATATTTTCATATAACGTTGGAGATGAAGTTTTAGTAAAGAGCCACAGGTTATCAAATGCTTTGGAGAAAGTAACTCGCAAATTCTTTTTAATTTATTCAGGGCCATTCACTATAGTAGCCATATCGCAGCATAACACAGTTCAGTTACAAGAGAGTGAGAACACGCACATTGTTTGGTGGGAAAATGTAGCCAATATTAAGCCATATCACAGAATTTGAAATAAATATGATAAGAAATCAAGGAAAACATTATTATCAAACCGATTACTAACCTTCCTTAATAATTTTAATCTTGGCATAGGACCGCGTGGCAACAATCCAATGTTTTAATTCCTTCCAGCCGTTAGAAGCCTGCAATAAGAAAAAGAATAATTTTTAAATGTGTAATTAAATTAGCTACATCCACTAAAAAAGGACACAAGCGGGGATAGTATATTTAAAATTTGTAAATTACCTTTAAAGAGAAAAAAATGCAGCAGTTAGGTTAATTATGAAATTCGACAGCAAATTCTGTAGAATCAGTGACCAGCTGGGCAAGGCCACCTGAATCAAATATGTAATGCCTGCAAACATATGATTATAAAAAAGTATGGTTACCCCAAAATTGTTATTTATCATTGTTATTTATTATTGTTATTTATCATATTTATTAATGTCGGTATATTTATTTATATGTTTTATATTTATTACTTTTAATTATGCCACGTTTGTTACCTGAAAAGACCTAAAGTGAATACAAGCTACCAAAAAACCAAAGAGCCATTAGCAAAGGAAAAGTATTGTACCTGATGTATAAAAAATTATTTATATTAAGACCTAAGAATACTATAAGATATAAGCCCAGAAGTTTTGTGAATCGAAATTATTGTCTAAAAGGAATCATTTATGAGAATTATGAAATGTGTGTAGTTAGGTTGGCGGCCCTGCAAGCGGCGAATTTAAAAATTACTATGTTTTAAGTGTTGTCAGGAGGAGTGCGTTTAGAAGTTTATATTTATGATATTTTATGTGTGTTGAGGAGGAGAATTTGTTATTGTATTTGATAAAGGTATAAAGGAGATGCAGCAAATATGTCTGCGAACTGTGATAGAAGTATGAGAGTATAATTTATAAATAAAGTATAGTGTATATCGATGTATTGAAGGGTGGGTTTTCATTAAAAACATTGTGATTCTCAAATATTTTGAATTCAAACCCAGGGGCGCGTGTAAAGTATTAAATCTGGGTAGATAAAAAGCCCTAACAGAAACAGTAATAGGTCTGAAAATAAAGTAACTGGCTAATATCGCCAAATAGATAATAACTAAGATTAGATAGCATCAGCTTGTTCTGGCTAAATGGTACAAAAACCTAAAAAGGATTTGAAGGAATTTTATTGCTCATAAATAGATTATTATATAAAATATTTGAAGATTGAGGTTATGTACATGTATTCACGGATCGGTGACCTAGAGATCGATCAAACCGAGAAACGTAGAATCTGACCAAAACCCCTTGGCAGAGCTTTATTGCAATCAGATGGTGTGCAATGTGAAAAAACACCTGATCACGTGGCTAATTATTAAGTAGCATGGAATTAATATTAATGTATAGAATATTAGCTAGCATGTAAAGAGCATAAATAAAAAACCAAATAAAAATAATTTAATGTATTCAGGAAATAAGAGGTACCAGGCGCATGAATACCGAATAAAATTTGCATGCACCAATAGTAAAACGGCAGTTAATAGGCGGCAATTGTAGGCCAATTCAAAAATATTTATATATATTTCTATAAATGTTCGGAATCTATGTTGAATTGTTATATAGTCTATGTTATCGATATGGCTCGAAAGCAAAGAAATTATTAATCATACAATCTAAGCAATATTTTGGTATTTTTTGTAAGATCTATTTGAACCTAAATGGCGGAGGACTAAGATATTTAAATTTTATGCTAATTTGAAAGTCGGAAATAGGATCTGTAAAACTTGAGAAAGGAGAACCAGCACTCGCCAGCCAAATGCCACCATAAGAGGACCCCAAATATTTTAGAGCGTAGTACCTTACTAATGATTTTGTAAAAGTTAAAGTTAAAGTAAATTATTAAATTTCTTAAAAGACTTCGTGATGCTATTGTGAAGCAGAAGTCATTTTCATTTTTAATTAAATTTATAACCCCTTGGAGGAGACGATTCCGGCTACCATATTCCCGGACCACATGGAGTTGGATCGACATCGGCGGCTTACAAGAAGATTTTCGACACGTGAGTGATAAATTTGAATTAGTGATGGGCGCCCTAGTGCTTCGAATTAATCTGATGATCAAAGCTAGCTCGCCGAAAGGGTTTTTATTATAAATTAAGAAATTAATAAGAGTAATACTTGCGCAAGTAAAATTAGTATTAAAGGTATTTCATTGAAAGAAAAATATAGATCAATATTTCAGAAATTTCTATTAAATCAAAGAAGTACAAAATCTAGGCTATTAAAACATATGCATATGATATTTAATTTTTTGCAATACAATTTGCGATAATTTATTATAGCTCTAATTCACTAGATGAATGGCTCTACCTATTCCGTCAGGTGCCGAATCTTGCACCCTGAGATAAAAATATATATTCGATACAAAGAAATCTACTAAGTACTAGAGATTTTAATATATATATATTTGGATTATTAGTGGCTAATTTATCAAGCTGATCTTAAAGCACACATTTTTAATTGAATTGTCCAAGTCGACAAGTATTAGCAAGCGCATATCGCAGCTACATGCAAAAGAATGCATATGATTTTAAGATAAAGGCACATGGTAATGATTCGTGCCATAAATCTAGAATATAAAGTATTGTGACTGAACGTGTCTTGTACTGTCTTGTCTTGTCCTGTCTTGTCTTGTCTAACTGGTTTGTGCCTAGCCTAATATTATCATAATAATGTTTAGCCATCAAGTGAGCAGACCACTTATGGCTAGGGTGTTGACCTGATGAAATTCAATAGTCTTCAATCAAATTAATTGGAAGAATCAATCGGATTGAGAGTCAAGTACTTGAATCAATAATTATTTTCGGCCCGATTGGACAAATAATTTTGATAAGAAGGAGTTTCAAGCTCGTGTACATAGGATGAGCAAGGAGCTTGTTGTATGTTATAAGTAGCTTGTAAGGAGCTATAAGGAACTTGTTGTATCGTATCCAAAGTCGTATCTGAAGATTTTTATTTGATATGGGTAATCAACTATATCACCTTCTCTATTACCCAGAAAACCTATAATAACATCTCTACGAGGATAATATGCATATTTATGTAGACTACAGGACTGGCTTCTAAGGCTCAACTCACACTTACGCGACTCAGGTCGAGAAGAGACTCGGCTCTAGTGGAGAGCATGTGTTTTCAATAATGGTGACACTCAGACCAGTCGATTCCAGTCTCCACGACCTCACCATTTGAAAACACAAGCTCTCGACTAGAGTCGAGTCTCTTCTCGGCTCACACTTACGCGACTCAGTTCGAGAAGAGACTGGACTCTAGTGGAGAGCATGTGTTTTCAAATGGTGACACTCCGACCAGTCGATACTAGTCTCCGCAACGTCACCATTTAAAAACACATTACCATTATAACGTGCACCTCACTATAGCCCATGTGGGCTGTCCACTAGGACCGTTTTCGTCCGAACTAGAATCAGACGAAAATTACCGAACGCGACCGAACGATCCCCCAACAAAGAAAGGAATAGATGCTCGTCCATTGCAACAGGTTCATACGGCCGTGCACTGACGTCTCCGGCCGATTAATTTTTCGATCCGAATTGAATGGGATTTTCCAGCTCTATCCGGCCGAACTAACTAGTCGAGCTGAGACAACAAAGTGTTCCTAACCTAAAATTGTTTCACAGTTTTGTTTGTTTTTGTTTTTTGAAGTTGTTCTGTTTTATAAAGTTGTAACTACGGACAATGGAAAGTTGAAAAGTTTGGTTCAAGAGCATGTTCCATTGGACAGGACAAAATATATCATTGTCGTGATGTTCAAAGGAATCTGTGAGATTGCTTAATAATGAATGTCTAATTCAGTGGATATTTGTTGGAGGTGAGATTATTATTATGAGTAACTAATTTATTGGATTCTTATTAATTCAATTTTAAAAATCTGAATATAATAATCGTTATGAAAAATTTAGGTGGCTATGATAGTAGTTAATTCAACAACTGGCAAGTAGACTTACGTAAACGGTTCCAATGGACGACCATATTCGGCCGAATTAACGGCCGGCAGATTCGTCCGATCCAACGGCCGAACGGATCGGTTGATTACAGTTCCAGGGGACGGTTACCCTACGTGTGAGATGAGCCTTATACTTTCTCATGTATACTTGGGTTGATTCGTACACTATACTGTACATTTTCTTTCTGAGCTGATAGTTGTTATGGTGGAGTGTATTCCCACTTTTTACTTTCCTTGCCCTATTACCATAGGTAAGGAAAGTATTGCTTTCCGAAAAAAATTACGGTACCTCAATTTCTAATTTTCTATACGTTTCAAGGTCCCTGAGTCCAAAAACGTGGTTTTTGTGTATTGGTCTGTATGTGTGTGTGTGTGTGTTGTGTGTGTGTGTGTGTGTGTGTGTGTGTGTGTGGTGTGTGTGTGTGTGTGTGTGTGTGTGTGGTGTGTGTGTGTGTGTGTGGTGTGTGTGTGTGTGTGTGTGTGTGTGTGTTGTGTGTGTGTGTGTTGTGTGTGTGTGTGTGTGTGTGTGTGTGTGTGTGTGGTGTGTGTGTGTGTGTGTGTGTGTGTGTGTGTGTGTGTGTGTGTGTGTGTGTGTGTATGAGTGTATGTGCGTCTGTGTACACGATATCTCATCTCCCAATCAACGGAATGACTTGAAATTTGGAACTCAAGGTCCTTTCACTATAAGGATCCGACACGAACAATTTCGTTCAAATGCAATTCAAGATGGCGGCTTAAATGGCGAAAATGTTGTCAATAACAGGGTTTGTCGTGATTTTCTCGGAAACAGCTCCAACGATTTTGATCAAATTCATACCTAAAATATTCATTGATAAGCTCTATCAACTGCCACAAGTCCCATATCTGTGAAAATTTCAGGAGCTCCGCCCCATCTATGCAAAGTTCGATTTTAGATTCTCAATTATCAGGCTTCAGATACAATTTAAACAAAAATAATCAAGTGGAATAGATTGAGCATGAGAATCTCTATGAGGTAACAATCCTTATAATATATATATAATTTCCTCACTGATTATATACTGTATATCATCCATTTATACAATAATTACATCATCAAAAAGATGGGGAGGGAAAAATAAGGTAACCTTGTGCTATTCCTCTCCCAAATTTAGATAACACGTAGTCCGAAATAGGAAATAGTCTTGTAGTTCTCCAGTTAATTATTATTGATCATACTCATTAATATGTTACTTATCATATTGTGTTACATGCAATACTCCGTTACACTTTTGATTGATGTATCAAGACTGTCAGATACTACTTTAATACCTCGTTCGTCATATTATCATATTCTCTCTTAATTCTTCTCTCCTTCTTCCCACCGTCGTTTGCCTTCGGAGAATAGTGTGGAAGGAGCATAAAATATTGATGGATAGAGATAATTCTTGAGAGAGCAGAGCTTAAAATTTCATGAATACTTTGAGCTTTCAAAATGCGCCGCTCATATAAATTTTGAATAGGTAACTGCTATTCTATGCATTAGGCAGATTGAAATTCCCCGGAGAGAGGAAGTCGACAGAACAGAGAGAGATTGAGTAAGAGAGTGAGAGAGAGAGAGGTAGAGAGAGAGAGAGAGTGCGAGTGAGTGAGTGAGAGGTAGGGAGAGAGAGGGATTGATCTCGAGTCAAAAGAGGAAGAGAAGGTGTAAGAAGGGAAGTGATGTATGGAAACGGACGGTGAGGGGGAAATAGTAGAAAGAAAAGAAGGAGGAAGAGTGATAGAATAGTGATAGATGAGTTGAAGAAGGGAGGGGAAAGGAGGAGAAAATGGTGCAGAAGAAGAATGAGAAGGAAAAGGAGAAGAAGGAAGAGGAGAAGAAGAAGCGGGAGAAGAAAAAGGAAATGAAGAAGAAGGAAGAGGAGGAGAAGAAGCTGGAGAAGAAGGAGAAGTAGAAGAATTTTGTGCCACCCTGCAACAAGATAAATGAGTGGTATAGTATTCATAAGCGAGCTTGGTAAAGAAAAAATTGAGAAATTCAGGAAAAATTGCTAAAATGACAGAAATTGAAGAGATTTTCAAAGAATTTTCAGAAACATTCAAAATTAGAACCAAGCAGAAAAAAATGTAGCCCAGCTGACAAAATTATTTTTCATAACCATTATCATGTTGTCTCTTTCTCTATTCCTTCATATTTGTTCACCTTCTTTCTCTTATGCATTCATTCTTATTAATTCCTTATCTCTTTCTTTTTTCTCTCTTAATCATGTTGTCTCTTCCTACATTCCCTTACATTTATTTTCCTACTCTCTCTTATGTATTCATTCTTTTCACTATCTCTTCTCTTTTTACTTTCTCTCTTTATAATGTTGTCTCTTTCTCCATTCCATCGTATTTATTTGAATTTTCAGGAACATTCAAAAAGAGAGCAAAGCAGAAAAAATTTAGCCTAGTTGACAAAATTATTTTTCATAACCATTATCATGTTGTCTCTTTCCCCATTCCATCATATTTATTCTTCTTCTCCCTCCTATGCATTCATTCTTATCACTTTCTCATATCTTTCTACTACTATCTCTATAATATTGTCTCTTCCTAAATTCACTTACATTAATTCTCCTCCTCTCTCTTACGCATACATTCTTATCACTTTATTTTCACTTCCCACTATCTTTCTCTCTCACAGCCATTTCTCATACTCTGATCCACAACTCTTCAATGTAACTTCATAACAAAATTTTTCCGTCAAAATGAAAAACGAATACTGTGTTCAGTATATTAAAATATAGTGAAGCACTCAAGCCTTTATCCCACTTAATTGGCACGTGGCATGGTATTCTGTCTCCATTTATTCTCAACACCCGGATATTTCATGAATTTCAATTATTTCTGCTGAAATACATAAATTATTATGTATTACAGTCTCGTAGAGTACTGAGGTCCTTGTTGGTAGTGAAATGTAATGTCAGTGAATTGCTTATAAATAACATTTATGCATCCATTTAACCAATGCTGATATTTCAAAGTGAAACTCATTGTACTAAATTTACACGTGCATTACAGAGTGGACAATTTTCTGTGAATAATAATAATTTAATAATGTAGGTACTCTCCGAAATATAGGGAAAATTTGTTGCAATTTGTTTGAACCATATTCATAGAATAGAGAAATTGAACCTCGCTCCATATAACATTTATTACTAGTAGTTCTGTGAACAGTAGACCTCACGCAGTATTCTCATCCACAATTACCTGATTAAAACTATAGACGTTATGGAAATACAGCAATAGACTGGCTTCTCCACACATCTGTATAATCACTTGTCAGCTGATTTATGATGAATAACTCTATAGTCTGATTTCTACGGTAATATTGGCGTATGAAAGAGGATCCTTTTTCCTTTTTTATTATCCTTGAAATGCAAAATTTCCAAAAACCTTGTATATATGTCGACGCGCAATTTAAAAAGAAACATACCTGTCAAATTTCATGAAAATCTATTACCGCGTTTCGCCGTAAATGCGCAACATAAAAACATATAAAAATTTAAACATTAAGAGAAATGCCAAACCGTCGACTTGAATCTTAGACCTCACTTCGCTTGGTCAATTATACAGAGTGAGTCATATGTGTGCGGGAACCCTTCAATAAGTTGGAGACTGTTGTAGATATAATACTGTAACGTTCATGATAAGATATTGGTCGAGTACTCTACCTTTTGACGTACAACTCAATTTCAACCACTCATAAGGGGGTGACTTAGGGGTTGTAACTCGAATATTTTAAATGTAAACACCCATTGTGTGGTACATTATTTTAAAGGCCTCTTTTAAAACAAGAAAGATGGTGTCGATAAAAATTTTCTATGATACTGTACTTGTATTCAAAATGCGGCTGATTGAAATTTCAAGTAAAAACCAAAACCTCAGTCAGCCGCCATTTTGGATACAAGCATCATAGAACATTTTTATTTGTGCCATATTTCTTGCTTGGGAACGGCCTCCAAAATGATGTTCCACACAATGGGTGTTTACGTTAAAAATATTTGAGTTACAATACCCAATTTTTTAAAAACTAAAACTTCAATCAGCCGCCAATTTGGATACAGATATCATAGAAAAATTTTACTTATGCCATCTTTCTTGTTTTAAAAAGGCCTTTAAAATGATGTACTACACAATGGGTGTTTACATTGGAAGTATTCGAGTTACAACCCCTAATTCGCCCCCTTATATGGGGTTGAAATTCAGATGTACGTAAAAAGGTACAGTATTTTACCGATAACTTATTCTGAGAGTTACAGTATTATATCTACAACAGTCTCCAACTTATTGAAGGGTTCCCATATAATTATATGACTCACTCTGTATAATGAGGTCCACGTTATAATAGCAGTGCAGAAAAATAGGAGAACAACGTTGCCGATCCTCTGTATCGTCAATGCCTTCTATGGACGGTAGCTGATACAGGTTTATTGATGTAATATTAACGGTTCATTCTCGTTTAAAATAATCTATTATATTTTATTAAGCAAGAAATTAAATTTTTAAATAATTTCATAATGAATTTCCATAACTAAGGTGAAATATTTTGTTAATTTAATTGTAAATTGTTTAAAGACGTTCTGGCAACAGAGCAAAGCGAGAAAGAGATAGCGCTATCCGCTTCGTTGTACGATAGACAAGGATAGCAATACCATTGCTAATCAAACACTACCATTATAACGTGGACCTCCCTTTAGTGAAGGTGATATTGTGATGACCTTTACAGATAAGCTGTAAATGTACTTGATTTCGAAGGTTGAAGGGTTTGCAGGTCTGGTGTGTACTGGTCTTAAGAATGTATACTTGGGTGCAATGTTTGTTGGTTGGAGTGTGTGCAGGTCTAGTGTATTCTGGACTTATGAATGTATACTCAGGTACTAGCTTGAATAATAGAGGAAACATACAATTTGTGCTCAACACATGTTTGTATAACATGTGTTCAATGTCAGTATATAAAGACGCGAATGAACTTTAACTTTTTCAAGGATACAGTGTCTGTTTTAGTTTTTACTTTTATTTGTGATTAATTCATTCATTGACTGTTATATGATCATTGTCATTGATTATCTTGAATCTAATTTGTATATTGACAAAGTAGAAATTCTCTACATACTGTAAATGTTATGTATGAATATAAAATTGCTAATAAAGAATTTGAATTAAATTGGAGACATTATCAAATATATACAATACTCACAATAATAAGGTATTTAAATGTTTGGTAGAATCATAATTTAGTACTCGTCCATCCAGCCACATCTTAATTTATATCTGGTAATTTTTATATCTGGCCATTTTTAATATCTGGTTATTTATGTTTTACGGATCTCAAAAACGGCTCTAACGATTTTCACGAAATTTGGAACATAGTAGGTTTATGATATAAAAATTTGATTGCACTAGGTCTCATCCCTGGGAAAACTCGCTGAAGAACATAGAAAGAATAATTCATCCTTGGAAAAACAGATGATAATTTCGTTGTCTGCCGATAACAGAAGATGCGTGTGCCTGTGTGGGAGATCAGCTGTGTAATCAATCAGCTTACCGTACCTCGCGAGAAATCTAGAAATTTTAATAGACTTGATCAAAATAATCTGATTTGTTGACATGACATGGTATATCATAATATTCAAAGTTGATCATTATTTTACAGTTTTAAGTGATTAGTGAGTGTTATTTTGCTATTCAATTTGGTTTGTAAACAATCTAATTTAGAACTTTTTGTTTTCAAATGTTTGGACTGAAAATTTGACCTGAATCCAAGAGTGTATGGAACATAACCTACTTTTTGGACTATTCATAATGTATAAATCAAAAGAAGAAACAGTTTTGAGCTGTGCCTGTTTGTCTTTCCCCAATCATTTTGGAAAATTGTTTTCTGTTTATCAATAAATAAATAAATAAGAGCAAAGTTCGGTGCCCCGATGTTTAATCTGTACTATTATAAAGGAAAGAGCTGGCTTATAAACGTACGGGATAGGAAATTCACGAATGACGCATCATCACATCTGAAAAACTCAAGTGATTAACTTTTAATTTTGCATATAGATTCTTAATATACCGAGGACGGTTATAGGCTTATTTTAAATTCTTCAAGATTCTAGTACCTCATGTTTCCAGTTTGTCAAGTAATTAATCAGACCCTTGCGAAGCACGGGTTACCTGCTAGTAAGAAATACTGAGGATACATCTTTAGCAAGATGTCCTTCGAATATTGACAACATTGGTTAAATAGGAAGCTTCAAGGGTTTGTTCATAAGAACAGCTGACAATTTAGAGTGAATCACCCTGTAGGGATTGATTGATTTGTTTGCGGTGAGGGTTGTAAGGACTGGGCGCTTTTTAGCCATTCGATAACGATGGTAAAAAATGGCCTGGAGGGCCCCAGGTGTCGTGTTCAACCCTTCTAAGTACACATTGTTCTGAGGGAGTGTTTGGTTATCATTATGGCGTTGTTGTTAGGCTCGGATATAACGTGTGTGAAATACGTAAGGTCTCAGAAATTCAGAAGATTTCCATCAACGGAGTTCTGAGTGTACCGAAAGTCGTGTAAACCAAATAGTGGTAACTCTTTCGAATAATTGATTTGGATGTATTCTTTGAATAACATCAGTCTATGTGCCGATTGCACAATAAATTTTAATCGTAATCAATCGTACGAGAACCAATCAGAGAAACCGTCTCATCAAAAAGGCCTTCTCCGACTGCTTCTCCTGTAATTAATCACGGTTAAAATTCAACCGGCTTTCGTGCAACAGGGCCTATATTATGTAGTATCGTATAGAAGTCACAATTTTGAACCTAATACAATTATTGCATCTGTGAATAGATAAATGAAAAATTTTATTTCCATCAACATTCTTCTAATCTCTCTATTCATCGGCGAAATCTACGAGTTGATGAGCTATTCTTGGTGCTCATTCCTGGATTTATACAAATATAATTCACAAGCTGTTCTGTCATTTTTTCTGCAAATTCGTAGGTTTATAAATATGTAATTCACAAGTTTTGTGTCGTTTTCGTTGCAGATTTCTGTAATTATCAAAGTATTTTACAAGTTGTTGAGTCATTTTTGTTGAAGATACGTTAATTCATCAATGGAATCTACAAGCTGTTGTTTCATTTTTTTACATCATAAACATTTATGTTGCAGAATTGTTGATTTAGGAAAGGAATTTACAAGTTATTATGTCATTTTTGTTGCAGATTTGTGGATTTTTAAATGTAATTCACAAGTTCTTGTGTCATTTTTGTTGCTTATTTTTCAATTTATCAATGAAATTCACAAGTTTTTGTGTGTTTTTGTTGCAGATTCGTGTACATTCCCTGAGGATTGGGCGGGCAGATGGTTTCAGAGCGGGGTTCGCACAGTGATCATCAACAGCACCTCAATCCAATACAAGGGCAACTGCATCCAGTCCGAGGGAGACAAGTTCCTCATAGAAGACAAGTGAGTTCTACTACATTTCACTACATTTTTAGTCATTTTTCATTGATAAAAATATTCATTTATTCCGAGTTCAAACCTACAGTTGATTAACCTTCCGGCAGTCGTGCTGTTGTAAAAAATACAACAGTACCAGTTTTTTTGCTGCACAAAACTATTGAATGGAGTGGTGTCAGTGAATGAGTCACCTATGCATTCCAAAACTTTCCCCCATCACTCTACTGAGTTGCAGTATCAACCGAGCAATGGTTCAGTCTTTAGGTGCCATTTAGTCGCGATAGTGCATAAGTCGCACTGTGCATAAGATGGGAAAGATTGTATACGGGGACTGTAAACGAACTAATAACACATATTATTATTATTAGAATTGATGGCTTTGCTTGGTGTACCTTATTGGGCTACGAAAAGGTAATCATGCAGATGTTCATAGGCGTAAAATGATCCAATGAGATGAAAATATTAATTATACAATAATTTAATATGTTCTTCTTCTTCTTCTTCTTCTTACAAACAAGGATTTAGTTAACCTGTTCCGACTCACATCTAGCCAATTATTCAAATAAACATAAAAAATCGTATTATTGCCACCGCTTGCGTGGTCTGCCAACATCTCTTTTGCCTACTGGCTGATAATTATAGACTTTAAATGGTATTCTTTCAGCTGACATTCTTTGAACATGCTCTCCCCATTGATGCCGATTATCCGTAACTCTTTCATTCATGCTGCAGATTTCCAATTCTTTCCTAATATCTTCATTCCCCAAAATGATCTCTTCTGTCACATCCCTTGGTTCTTCGGAGAAATCTCATCTCGGCTGCCTGCACTCTACTTTCAAGTGGCTTCGTAGTAACCAATGATTCACTACCATAGAGGAGGACTGGAGCGGCCATTACCTTATAAAATTTCATAATTGTATCTGTTCTAGCTTATTTACCCAAAGTCCTGCTGATATTTCCACATTTCATTTGGAACTTTCCTATTTTCTTATCAATATCTAATTCATCTTTGAAACTAATGACACTTCCTAGATATGTATATTGAGAAACTTGTTCCAATACTGTATTATTAATAACAATTTTCGATCTGACCGGATATTTGCCTCTGAATGCCATAATTTTTTTTTTTAGTTGATATTTTTAAATTATATTTCTGACCTTTTTCATTGAGGATATGGACTGATCTTTGGAGGTAATTTAATATGTTTTGATAGTAAACAGAGTTTATACAGAATGTTCAGTAACAGGTAAGAGGATGTTCTAAAAATTATAAACACGTGACTGCTCGTGTGATTGAGTAGGACGCGACTTCCGGAAGGTTAATCTCAGTTCAAACCAAGATTGTGCATATGGGCCATAATAATAAAATTAAGACATGGAAAAAAGACAATTTATACATGGATAAACAAATTTCTCATGGAAGAATAGTGAGTATCGTTGGACTTACTTGAAACAAAATGTGTGTAGGAACATGTTAGTTATTGACATCAATATTTCTTTCTAATAGAAAAGTTAATGAGGAAGGATAAGCCAAGTGGAGCAAAGCTATAGTGAGGTCCACGTTATAATGGCAGGGGAGAAAGATAGGAGAACAACGTTGCCGATCCTCACTGTCTAGTCAATGCCTTCTTAACGGTAGCTGATACAGGTTTACTAGTAGTTCTGTGAACAGTAGACCTCACGCAGTTTTCTCATCCACAAGTACCTGATTGAAACTATAGACCTTATGGAAATGCAGCAATAGACTGGCTTCTCCACACATCTGTGTAATCACTTGTCAGCTGATTTATGATGAATAATTCTATAGTCTGATTTTTACTCCAATATTGGCGTATGATGGAGGTTCCTTTTTCCTTCATATTATATTATTTATATTATCCTTGAAATGCAAAATTTCCAAAAACCTTGTATATACGTTGACGAGCAATTAATAAAGGAACATACCTGTCAAGTTTCATGAAAATTATTACCGCGTTTCGCCGTGAATGCGCAACATATAAGCATATGAACATTTAAACATTAAGAAAAATGCCAAACCGTCGACTTGAATCTTAGACCTCACTTCGCTCGGTCAATTAATGGAATATTAATTGTTCATCCTCGTACAAAATAATCAATTATATTCTATTAAGCAAGAAATTATATTTCCCAAAAATTTCATAATGAATCTTCATAAATTATTTGAAATATTTTGTTAATTGATTATCCATTCTACATTGTTAGAAGCCGATCTGTCAACAGATCAAAGCGAGGAAGAGATAGCGCTATCAGTTTTGTTGAATGACAGACAAGGATAGCATACCATTGCTAATCAAACAGTGCCATTATAACGTGGACCTCACCCTAGAAAGTGGATTTCAAACACACTTTATATTATTTATTAGCTCATAGGGATCTATGAAATCTTCACTTACATTGAACAAATTTGACTTCAATTCTGTTCATCTGTCATGATCAATATAAACTTTCCCAATTTTGATTACAATTTTTCGCCACACTGCACAGAAAGCAGCTGTTTTCCAGTCCCTACGTAGATCTGAAAAACGTTGTTTGCAGACGACTCTCGTCTGACGTCAGAACAGGTTTCTTTCCGGCCTAGGCCGGAAAGAGTACCCTTTCCAGCCGTTAACATGGAACTAAGAAAGGTGATCAAAAAACAGCTGATCGAAAAACTTTTCATTATTTGTGTTCATTATTCAATAATTAAAACATTCATAATAATATCATCTTATTCTCATTTGAAAGAATAAAAAAGTATAAACTCAACCTCCCACATAATTGAACATCATCTTTTAGGCTATTTAGACAAATCAGAATAAAAAATAAATATACTTGGACAATTACCTGATATTCAGATTACCTCTGATTTGCTAGAGCTATCACCTTCCACTTCTGCTTTCGGAAGTGCTTAGTAAACAACTATTCTCATATATATATTGTTTATTTTTGTGTGTGCCGAAAAATAGCGTTAGCACCACGGCAAAAATGTTTTTCCGGCTCTCAATCTTTTCTAGTCCACGGCCTACGGCATCGGACTTGAAAACCGATTTCGTGCCGGAAAAATCTCATTTTCTGCTCTAGGTGCGAAATAGTAGAAGGTACTATTTATCAATCCGTTACTTAATACAAGAGAAACAATAATCAAATGCTTCCGTAGGTATGCCATTCAAAAAATCATTCTCTTCATCTGTCATGATTAGTAGGAACTTTCCCGATTTTAATTACAATTTTCACCAATTCTTTACTGAAGCTCAGTAACAAATTGTATTTATAATGCAAGAGAAACAATAATTAAATACTTCAGGGGAATATCAGGGAATGCAAAACAAAACGAACAAGACTATAAAAGTATGCTGTGTTCTATTACATCAGAACAGGGAATTCGCTGGAGAGAATGCCTTCACTGCTTATGAGTTTTGATGGAAGGTATTTCAAGGATGATTAGGTAGTTAGGAGAGCGAGGAGGTGGTGGTGGGAGAGAAGGTGGAGGAGGAGGAGGAGGAGGAGGAGGAGGTGGCTGAGGAGGAGGAAAAGAGAATCCCTTAAGTGTAGGTAGAAAGACGCTCTTCATTACCCTCGTTTTTCAATGGCCAAGAAGCAAAAGGGAGTCTCAGCCCTATTAATAACCTTCTATCAACTTAAACTCTTCTCCTACTCTTCTACTTCTTCTCTTACCTCTTCTTCTTTCCCTTTTTCTCCTCCTTGTTCTTTTTTCTTCTTCTTATTCTTTTTCTTCTTCTACATTTTTTTCTTCTTCTTCTTCTTCTTCTTCCTCTTCTTATTCTTGTTGTTCTTCTACATTTTCTTCTTCTTCTTCTTCTTCTTCTTCTTCTTCTTCTTCTTCGTCTTTATTCTCGTCTATCACACTTTTCTTCTCCTTTTCCTCCTTTTTCTCTCCTTCTTCTTCTCCTTATTTATGTTCTCCTCTACACATGATCTTTTCCATCTTCATCACGTCTCTCATATTTGTGAGAATTTTTTTGTGAATTAATTTTTATTATGAATTTTAAAACATCAATAGACGACTGTTAAGTCTTTTCTTTCCATTATTATAATATTCTCTCCATTTGTATAGAGACAATATCTCTCTTCTCCCCTTTTCATTACTAGCATCTTCTTCCAATCCTCCTTTACTCTCCCCTCCTTCTTCTTCTTTCACTTCCGCTTCATTCTCAATAGACTGTATTCCCTTCTCCACCTCTATCATCATTATGTATTCTTTTCATACATCCTCTATCACCGTTATTCTCTCTGTCTCCAGAGTTCCCAATTTGCTTACCCCAAATTCCATATTCCAAATTACCCCATAAACATATTCCAAATTCCAAATTGATGAAGAATACTATTTTCTCAATGTGACTCTCTAACATTGTAATCTCTATTTCACACTTCTCTTGTGCTTCTTTCTATTATCTCCTTCTTCTTCCACTCTTTTCTCCTTTTTGGTAATTTTTTCTATTTCACACTTCTCTTGTGCTTCTTTCTATTATCTCCTTCTTCTTCCACTCTTTTCTCCTTTTTGGTAATTTTTTCTATTTCACACTTCTCTTGTGCTTCTTTCTATTATCTCCTTCTTCTTCCACTCTTTTCTCCTTTTTGGTAATTTTTTCTATTTCACACTTCTCTTGTGCTTCTTTCTATTATCTCCTTCTTCTTCCACTCTTTTCTCCTTTTTGTTAATTTTTTCTATTTCACACTTCTCTTGTGCTTCTTTCTATTATCTCCTTCTTCTTCCAATCTTTTCTCCTTTTTGTTAATTTTTTCTATTTCTCATCCAACTCTTCTTCTCTTTCGCCTTTCAACTTTACTCTTGGAATTTCTCACTGGTAATGAATGTTTTATAATTTAATGCTCCACTTGAAATACTCAATAGCTGTTCTACATCTTCAGGGAATCAAAAAACTCTTTTGATTTAGTTAACAGTGGATACCTAGGTTCCTAGGGAATACTCGATTCAGTAAGCTATTTCTTATTGATGATTGGGAATTAACAGTCCTCAATATCTTCCCATACCTTCTCTCATACTTTATTCTTAGATATATATATATATATATATATATATATATATATATATATATATATATATATATATACTAATAATAATAATAATAATATAATAATAATAATAATAATACTGGCTTATACACTCATATACAATAGCTTACAATACAGCAAAATTATAGATGAATTTACATAATATAGACTAAGAAAATAATTATTGAACTGTATATGAAAAAGCAATTTGTAATATAATAACTATAGATAATTATATTGTTATGCATCTACATAAATTGGCGGAGCTTTGGACATATCAACGTCCATTCTTCGGAAAGAATATTAAAAATATCCTCCCCAATAACTCTCTACCAAAAGATAAGGTACTAATTTCTTTATAATGAATAGATAAATTTAAAATATCTTACTAATATATATTTATGGACTAAAATTGAACTTGGACTTTTTGCAGTAGAAACATAACCTCCTTTCTGGACATTATCAAAATTTGGGAATGGAATAGTTTTGGGCCAAGCCTGTTCTTCCTTCCCAATCATATTTTTATGATTTGTGAATGTATCTACGAATAAATAAATGAATTATGATGAAATATCTATTATATTATTCCTCACAGGTACTAAATCGTTCAAAATGTAATGCTTCACCTAGATTACCCGAATACGTGATAGCTGTTATGAATTATTTACACTGGAATTACGATGTTGTTATTAGTTTCACAATAATTATACTCTTTTCAGTAATCGTTTTCTTAATAATTTGAAGATTGGGACACGGTTCCACAAAAGCCGTTTAAATTTTAACCGTGATTAATTTTACGAGAACCAATCAGAGAAGGCTTTTTTGATAAGACTGCTCCTCTGATTGGTTCTCGTGGAATCAATCACGGTTAAAATTTAACCGGCTTTTGTGCAACCGGCACTAAGTATCCTGTTTTCAACCTTATTTTATTCTTTAATCTATATTTTCTTTATGAACAGATACAGAGATAAAGTTTTCAACTTTATTTTAGTTCTCACTCATTATTCTCTGCATAAACAGATACATACAAGATGAGGAATACACGTGACAGTTTATAGGAAAGTCCACGGTTGAATTTTGCTATTTAGATTTTGTTAATAGGTTCGTATCAAAGTCCACCGCATGTAAGTCCCGCCACCACGTCACCGAATTTTAGGCCTATTTGAGAAACCGACAAGAAGGATAGAAGGCGATTTGAGAGAGAAGGATAAACTTAAGACTATATAGAGGCTGAGTATTGGATGGTGGAGAAGGAGGAGTGATCGGAGGAGGATGAGAAGGAAATAATATTGCGAGGGATAAATGTGATGTGGGGCTTTGAGGAAAGAGGATGAGGAGGAGGCGGTGATGGTGGAGAAGAAGGACGAGAAGGATGAGGAGGAGTAGGTGGTAGAGGAGGAGGAGAATGAGGAGGAGGTAATCGGAAAATGGCACTTCTAAACTCGAGTGTTCGACGCGCTTCAATATTCTTGAAAAGTTTCTTCAAGATTTCCTCCTCTTCGTTTTTTCTCACACCACTTTGATGAGCGAAAAAAGACGGAGAAGAAGGATAAGAAGAAGAAGAAGAAGAAGAAGAGTTCGATTGGCGGGGAGGAAGATAGAAATAAGAAAAGTTTGTAGGAGAGGAACATCACTTCACACCTTCCCGTGTGTCCTAGTTTTCTAGTAGTTCTCGTCTTTATGATCTGCCTGCACCTGTTTTCATCTTTTTCTTCATCTCCTTCTCCTTCTTCTTCTTCTTCTCATTCTCTTATTCCTTCCCTGCTGTCTCTGATTTGAAAATATCATTTTCTCTTTCAAATCAGTTGCAACTGTCGAATATTTATAATCCATTGATCTAATCCCTTTGAGATTGTCAAATGCTTCACTTGAGATAACACGGGTTTTTTCCGTTTTTCCGAATAAGTTAACGAAGGTCCAGTTTGTTGAAAAGTTTGTTGAAAAAAGGTACTCAACGCTCCGATCATTTAATTGTCATAGTCATTTAATCTCAGCTGTTTTCCATGCGTGGAATCAAGCTGGTAAACAGCTGTTTGCAGAACAAATAAACATATGATTCTCATTACAGCATACTCTACAGTAATGAAACCATATGTTCTCTTTACAGTCAAGTATGTTTTCTAAAGTGCGAGATAAATTACTTTTAACACGGCTCTTTCTCAAAGACGGAGAGGTCCGATGCTCTATCCTCCACTAATCACTCCCACTACCTAGCAGCATTCTCCTTCTTTTGTGTCTGAGTGAGAGAGCTTTGTAACGTGACGCGGCAACACTCCCCTCCATCTATTGCTGGCAATGTTCCAAATAGTGTAGGTCAGCAGGTATATTGGTTTGTGTATGTTACAGAGATGTTCTCATCACAAGAACATGAAGCAAAATGACAGCTCATCCAATTGTGCGCAGGATGTCCGTCTCTGTCTATGCTACAAACTGTGGAGGGAGAAATGGGTTTCTCCTCTTCATGTTAAAAGTAATTTATCTCGCACTTTAGTTCCGAAATAGGAGCAGCAAAACTGCTACAAAAAACCACCTTCAGTGCTCCAGTTGGAAGTTTTGTCAACTTCCACTAAATTCCTGATTCGGAATTTGTAAACTAGGTCATGTTTATAGAATGCATGTAGTAAGTTCAGCACAAGCTGGTAATGTTTTCTATTTCTCAATTATTCGTCTTTAGATTATCATGACAAAAAGTAGTGTACATTACTTGGACGTGAATGGCTTTTGCAGTGCTCCAATGAAATTCTAGATTCGACTAACGCCTCACATAGGAACATCATTCTCGCCTGCAAAAGGCCCCTTCCCGTCCTTGTGATGTGAGATACTATTATCTATTATATTCGAAAATATTTAGCTATATCTTTGTCCCAATGTCTTCCAAATTAAAAAAAAAGTTCCCGTTCGTTTAGTTTAAAGTTGAAGATGATTCCCAAACAAGCTCTAAAGCCCGGTTAAATTTTAACCTTGATTAATTCCACGAGAACCAATCAGAGGAGGCGTTTTTGAAAAGACGTCTTCTCTGATTGGTTCTAGTGGAGTTAATCATGACTAGTTAATCATGATTAAAATTTAACCGGCTGTTGTGCAACCGGTACTAAAACTCAAGAACAACTTATCACAAAAGTAGACCATAAATTTGAATATTCTGAACACAAATCAGCAACTTCTTCGGAAAATTAGTAGAGATTAAATCTTTTGGATTTACTTCTCATGGCGTAGAAAACAATAAACATGAGAATTCAAGTAGCTTGAATTGATAATGATTAAAATTTAACCGGATTTTGTGCAACCCGCACTGAGGCTTTTCAACAAAGACCTTCATATTTGTTTCAGTCGCTCAAAAAACTTTCAGAATACTTGATAGATAGAGAAGTTGTCGAACTGAGAACCTCCCAATGGACAGTGTGGTGGACTCACAATTTGAGTTCTCTCCAAAGCACTAAAGCACTACTTTTCACTCTGTGGATATTCTGACCCAAATAGCTAACAAAGTTAACACAGATTTGCACGTGGTTCTCAAAATATTCACTACAAAGAATAATCTTCTTTCAAAGCCATCTAATTGCATCAAATCGGATCCTCGTGCACTCCTACTTTATTAATTAAGTTACGCAAGTTTACTTATTGTTCCAAGCTTGTGAAATAAAACCAATGTTAGCAAGTCAGCCCTTTCACGCTTGAGAAATGAATCCACTGTTAGATAGTTACTCCTTTCACGTACTCAACCTGTTTGCTCTAAGAATGAAACCAATGTTAGGAAGTCAGTCCTTTCACGCTTGTTCTCTGATTGCTCCAGGATTGAAACCAATGTTAGCCGGTTAGTCCCTCCACGCTTACGATCCGATCACTCCAGAAATGAAACCACTGTTAGCTAGTTTATCCTTCCACACACATAGCTTGATTGCTCCAGGAATGAAACCAATGTTAGGTGGTTAGTCCCTTCACGCCTCCGACCCATTCACGCCAGAAATGAAATCAATGTTAGCTAGTTATTGCCTTCACGCCTACGATCTGATCACTCCAGAAATGTAACCACTGTTAGCTAGTTACTCCCTTCACGCCTGAGAGTTGATTGGTTCAGAAATGAAACCAACGTTAGTCAGTTACAGCCTTCACACCGCTGTCAACCACTGGCAACTTCAGAGTTCCTGTTAATTATAATCCGGGACAACTTTGTTAATAAGTTTGTTGCATTGTAAACTAGTTATTGTTTGGATGCAACTGGATCTGTTTGAAAGGGTAGGTAAGATAACAAGTGTTTTATATTCCATGAGCAACTCTGAGTCTAGAAGGTTGATATGCATAGGTACTTTGATTACCTCGTGTTTTATATTTTTTATCACAATGAATAATAAAGAAGTTTATAATCTCGAAAGATCATCTATAACTCCAATATACTGTATATTTCCAAAAGTTGTGAATATTTTAACAGTCATATAGATCAAAAAATTACGCCCAGAGGGATTTTGAATTATAAATGTAAATAGTTGAAATCGGAAGATAATAGTCGATTGAAAACGGAATAATTAAAAAGAAAAATTTCTTCCAAATTTAAGTTTTTCCAAAAAATTTACACATTTTTAACAAATTTTAACCCAGCACTCAATGAGGATAGAGAGATCCAGTTTATTTCATTGTATTCCAAATTCTATCATCTAAAAGTGAGGCTAGAGTCATTTTTGTGTAAACGAAATTATCATCTGTTTTTCCAAGGATGAATAATTGCCATCCTTTTCATGTCCTTCAGCGAGTTTTCCCAGGGATGAAACCTAGTGCAATCGAATTTTTATATAATAAACCTACTATGTTCCAAATTTCGTGGAAATCGTTAGAGCCGTTTCTGAGATCCGTTGAACATGAATAACCAGATATAAAAATACAGGAATTGCTCGCTTAATATAATAGGATGTATCATTAGTATTCCCCCAAACAAATAACAAATCCCATCATCAGGAAAACAGTATCTCCAATCAAAGACTTCAGTAGATTGCATATTGCATAATATGATAAGAGAAACCATCACTTGAATAGCAATTAATTTTCAACAAAATTTCCATTCAACAATCATTATTTCAAATGTCAAGTGTTCATAATAATCCAGTAATCCCCGAGATTAAAACATTCAGACCAACACCAACATGTCAAAACTAATCGGTTATCGCCACTGGATCTGATAACATTCAAAATAGGAAATCCCTCATTGAAATCCAGGGTTTTTGTCCGGGACAGGTAGAGATGATCTGACATTTTTGTATCAAAATAATAAACAAATCTAGAGTTTCCCGTTTCAGAATATTGAGAAATTTTGTTATCGATGACACCTGTCCATTCCCACACTAATAACTTCATGCATGAATGGCCAGTATAAGCTTTCTGCATCGTTTTGGAAATCAATTCATTTTTCTCCTCTAGAGGGAATTTATTTATTTAGAATCGATAATTTGTGAAGCCAATTATTGAAACTGGACCCACTAGTGAATTATATATTTCACACAAGGATGAGTATAATATTATTTCGTGAATATTCCTGGTATAATTGATAGGTAAAGTGGAGTGAAATGAATAAACAGTACTGTAGGCTACATTATTTTGATGTTTAAAACAACGACATTCAATCGTAATGAATGATCGTAATGTTTGATTGTAATGTCGTTGTTTTTAACATCGGAATACTGTGTTAATATATTGCAGCACAGGATGGATCTAGAACCATCATCTTGAATAAATATTATTATTTTTCGCCACACTGCACAGAAAGCAGCTGTTTTCCAGTCCCTACGTAGATCTGCAAGACATAGTTTGCAGACGACTCTCGTCTGTCGTCAGAACAGGTTTCTTTCCGGCCTAGGCCGGAAAGAGGACCCTTTCCAGCCGCTAACATGGAACTAAGAAAGGTGATCAAAAAACAGCCGATCAAAAAACTTTTCATTATTTGTGTTCATTATTCAATAATTAAAACATTTATAATAATATCATCTTATTGTCATTTGAAAGAATAAAAAAGTTTAAACTCAACCTCCCACATAATAAATTGAACATCATCTTTTAGGTTATTTGGACAAATCAGAATAAAAAATAAAAATACTTGGACAATTTACTGATATTCAGATTACCTCAGATTTGCTAGAGTTATCACCTTCCACTTCTGCTTTCGGAAGTGCTTAGTAAACAACTATTCTCATATATATATATATATTATTTTTGTGTGTGGCGAAAAATAGCGTTCGCACCAGGGGCAAAAATGATTTTCCGGCTCTCAATCTTTTCTAGTCCTGGGCCTACGGCCTCGGACTTGAAAACCGATTTCGAGCCGGAAAAATCACATTTTCTGCTCTAGGTGCGAAATATACTATTTCTGTTCTAAACAAATCATTCTCACAACATAATACATCATTACAATATAACAAAGCTGTAAAATTATTGAAATTAGAGGGAATATATCCCACTTGAAGTGTGGATCAATGTGTGAATAGAGTATTCAGTCCAGGCAATGAATGCTCAAAAAAGGGTATATAGGGAAATGTTTGGAAGACAATTTTTGACCCCACAGTTCTTTTCAGGGTAGTAAGGAGGTAAACATATCAAAAGTCCCCAACCATACTCCCTGTGCTAAAGGTACCACTTTTTGGTTTCTCGCATAAAACTCAAAAACGATGTATCTCAAGAACCTGACTGTCATATAACA
The DNA here is from genome assembly GCF_014356525.2 of Nilaparvata lugens. Taxonomy (NCBI): domain Eukaryota; kingdom Metazoa; phylum Arthropoda; class Insecta; order Hemiptera; family Delphacidae; genus Nilaparvata; species Nilaparvata lugens. The sequence continues at coordinate 8,965,550 of NC_052516.1, read as the reverse complement.
AATTAAAGCTTACATAATTTCCTACAATATTCATTCCACAACTTTTTTATATCTCCTCTAGTTTTCGAGATATCCGCTCTTGAAGGTGTGACATTTTTGAAAAAAAAAACACTTTTGCCACCATTTTTTTTTATTTTTGCTCTTATAACTTTCATAAATCGATGGGAAAAATTCATATTGATATTGAGGTTATAGAACATTAAATTCTCTTGATTTTGATGTGTAATTTCACACTTTTACAAATTTCCCTACAACTTTTGCAGCAGATTTAGTGTTGAGCAGCAATTTTCACAAAATTTGGAACATAGTGGGTTTATTATATATTAAATTCGATTGCACTTGGTCTCATCCTCGGGAAAACTCGCTGAACGACATTAAAAGGATTATAATTCATCCTTGGCTGAAACAGCTGAGACTTTCGTCGTCTGTGGATAGTAAAAAGTGAGCGAGTGATTCTGTGGAAAATCAAAATATCGCATCCCCGAAATTCATAAGTTGACGTGTAGCCAGCTCTAAAATATAAACACGATCATTTTAGACAATTGTGTTCTGTTTATCAATAAATAAAAATAACCAGCGAAGTTTGGTGCTCCGATATTACCTAATAAACAGCTAAGACAAATACATCGAATCGATAAAGGGTGATAAAGAATGGTCGAACAAATAATAGGTAATGCTGAATACAAGCGAAAAAAATAAATAAATAGTGGAATGAGAAGGTGGGATAGGAAAAAATAGAAGCGACAGGAGAAGGATGAGGTGGAAAAATAAGAGGAAGAGGAGAAGGATGATGAGGAGGAGGAGGAGGTGTAACGTGTCCACGACTAATCTCATTAGTTATTCATTTATACTTTCAACAATGCCCTCTCATTCCAAATTTATTTCGTTTTGTAATCTGGCACACAAGCAACAGGCTCTCTGTCCACTAATGCTATACACGATATGAATACATTACTTTGACGAATGTGTTGGTATTATTAAGACTGTGTTTGTCATATATTTGGATGGTTGATATTGATTTTAGTTCTCAGTTGTTATATATATCGTATGGTTCCCTGTCAGCTAGACAAATTAAAAACAATAGAGCAAAAAATAGTGCTCACGTTGATATCTCAGTTGTTTAAAATGGGGAACACGAATTTGCGAATTTGTTATCGTCACGAGATTCTCAAATAATCGTATTTGAAATAGAAAACTGAAATTGGTAGTTTTGTTTGCCAGGTTTGAAAGTTTTAAACTTTTCAAATAATCGTATCTGGGAAGAGGTTTTTGTAGTTATTGTTTGGGGATTTTGAAAGTGTAAAACATTTGAATTTTAAGCTCCATCACTCACTGTATTCCTGTATCATATCACAAAATTAAACTGTATAATGTCAACTTGATACAATATCAACACAATATGATACAGTATCATGTCAACTTCATACAATATCAACACAATATGATACAGTATCATGTCAACTTGATACACAGGACCATAATTTCTTGATACAAAACTTCCAAACTGAATGAATTCTACAAACCATGGAAGATGGAATATTCTTTTGCTGCCACTTTCCTCTATGATATAACTCATAATCTGATCTGTCCAGTTACTGTGTGGATATGGTATAATACATTATATAAACCTATAGTTTTGTTTTATTTTTTTTAAAAGCCATTCAATTGGAAAAAGAGCTCGTAAAAGACCTCGGCTACAATATCTGAAGTAAGTTACTAAAGATCAAGGGATCCAGAGCTACATCCAACTGAAAAGTACAGCTCTGGATAGAAAAAGATGGAAAGTTGCCTACCAATCGAATGATTGAAGCTAAAGAAGATAATTTTCCATAAATATGATACATTTCTCTGTGTAACAAACTCTAAAATCTCCTATTGGTGAATTATTGAAGGTGAAAAATTTGACGATTTTTATATTTCAACTCTGTAGCATCTCTGTTGATAATTTTGAACTCCATTATTTAATGATGAAAACACTATTGACTATCCTCTTCAAAGAAAGTGTATTTTTTTATAATATAATAAGAGAAGAATCGGCTTTTATACATGTAAGGGATAGGAAATTCACGAATGACGCATCATCACGTCTGAACTACTGGACTTATTAACTTCAAACTTTGCATATAGATTCCTAATTCCCCGAGGATGGTTATAGGCCTATTATTCTTCAAGATTTCATTACGTCTAGTTTTCAATTAGACCCTTGCGGAGCACGGGTTACCTGATATGATGAGGTCCATGTTATAATGTCAGTGGAGAAAAATGTTACCGATCCTCTGTCTTGTCAATGCATCTATAATGTATCCTGTAGCTTATAGAGGTTCATTAACATAATATTAACTGTTCATTCTTGTTTAAAATAATCAATTATATTTCATTAAACTAGTAGTTCTGTGAAAAGTAGACCTCACGCAGTATTCTCATACACAAGTACCTGATTGAAACTATAGACCTTATGGAAATACAGCAATAGACTGGCTTCTTCACACATCTGTATAATCACTTGTCAGCTGATTTATGATGAATAATTCTAATGTCTGATTTTTACTCTAATATTGGCGTATGAAGGAGGATCCTTTATCCTTTTATATTATCCTTGGAATGCAAAATTTCTAAAAACCTTGTATATACGTCTACGCACAATTCAAAAAGGAACATACCTGTCAAATTTCATGAAAATCTTTTACCGCGTTTCGCCGTAAATGCGCAACATATAAACATTTAAACATTAAGAGAAATGTCAAACCGTCGACTTCAATCTTAGACCTCATTTCGCTCGGTCAACAAGAAATAATATCTTTCAATAACTTCATAATGGATTTTCGTAATAAAGATGAAATATTTTGTAAATTAATAATTAGTACTATATTGTTAAAAGACGATCTGGCAAAGCGAGAAAGAGATAGCGCTATCAGCTTCGTTAAATGATAGACAATGATAACAATACCATTGCTAATCAAACACTGCCATTATAACTTGGACGTCACTCTAGTTGATTATATTATAGAATCTTTCCAACTCAAATGTAGATATAACTTGAATTGCTCTGCATTCATATGCAATGAATCACTGTGAAGTGATATGGTATTGAGTCTGAGAAAAGGGAGAGAGATAGAATGACGAGGAGGGAATAATGGGGTTGATGATGAGGAGGTTGAGGATGAGGAGGAGGATGATGAGGAGGAGGTAGGGGAGGAGATTGAAAAAGGGTCTTGTATAGCACACCACAGACAACACGCCGATGACAAGAAAAAAGAGAAAAGGGAATTTTTGTAAATAAGTGCGCTGGGAAATTTGACGCCCCCTGTGGGCGGTAATTGGCAGCACTGCGCTGGTCTACTCTCCTCTCTCTCGCTCTTGTCCGCTGTTTCCAACCCAGTCTATCGATTACCTAAATAAACAACCCCTCCTCTGACACCTTCTCCTCATCATCAACCTCCTCAACCTCGTCATCCTACTCCTCCTCCTCCTCCTCCTTCACCTCCTCCTCCTCTTCCTCCTCCTCCTCCTCCTCCATCTCCTCCACCTCTTCTTCCTCGTCCTCCTCCTCCTCATCCTCCTCCTCCTCCTCCTACTCCTACTCCTCCTCCTCCTCCTCTTCCTCCAGCTCCTCCTCCTCAACACAGCAGACACTGTGTAATACTGTTATAAAATCTACAACGTGTCGGTGTGTTTTAGAGGTGGAGGAGGAAGAGGGTACATGAAAAAGGAGGTTGGGGAGGACAGAGAGTGGAGAGGGGTAGTAGGGGGAAGAGGAGGAGTAGGAAGAGGACGAGGACAAATGAAAGGAAGGCTGAGAAGGAGGACGAGAAGTGGAACGAAGAGCAGGAAGGGATGTGGAAGGGAATAGAATAGAGGATAACAAAAAGCAGAAGAAGAAGAGGGAGGAGAAGATGGAGGAGGAGGAAAAGGAGAGGAGGAGGAGGGGAAAAAAGAAGAAGAAGGAAAAGAAGAAGAAAAAGAAGAAGAAACAGATGCCAATCAATTAAGTAAATCAAGATAAAGAAACAAAAGAGGTGTGAAAAAGATTGAGGTAGTGGAGAAAGAGGAAAAATATAAAAGAGGAGGTGGTGGAGTGGGTAGAGGAGTGTGTAAGGGAAGAGGAGGAAGAATAGGACAAGAAGGAGAACGAAGAGCAGAAGAGCATGTGACGAAGCAGATGAAGAAAATGTTGAACTAGAAGCAGATGGAGATGAGAAATATGAAGAAGATTGATTGATTGATTGATTATATGCCTTTATTAGGGCGGAATTAGGACTCCTGGTCCTCTCTGCCACACAACCCTAAAGAAAAAGGAGAAATATGAGGATAAGGAGAGATAGAAGAAGAAGAAGACGGGAAATTAGGGGAAAATATGAAGAAATAGGAAAATGTGTAAAGTTATGAAATTGAATTATATATTAAGAAATTCCGGAGTAAGTGGTAGATATGTCGGAGGAGGAAATTTATTTCGCCAAAATAGAAGATACATAAGAAATTATGGGAAAATTTGGCGAAGAAGAAGATAAGGGAGGAGGAAGGGAGATGGAGAAGTATGAGTAGGAGGAAGAGAAGTGGGAGGAGTTGTTGAAGGAGGAGTAGGATGAGTAGGAGAAGGAAGAGAAATTTGGGAAGGAGAAGCCGGAAACAATTGTAGGAGAAAGAAAAAATTTTGGGATAAGGTAGAGGAAAATTAATAATCACAGTATTGAGATTACAGTTTACACATTCCAATATGTTTCACATTAAATTACATAGTGGGATCATACCAACCATTACAGAGTATAGAGAACCATAATATAATATCAAGAACTGGAAAAACTCATTCTCCTAAAACAATAGGTAGACCTACTAAAATAAAACAAAGGAAATAATTCATTTCCATCAATCTAAGTCGAGCAAAAATTTCCGTATCAATCAATGAAACGATCTATCATTGATCAATCAATTATCGTTTCCATCAATCATGATTGTGAATGAATCCGCCTTTGAATAAAGCGATATTTATCAATGATTCAATCAACTCCATAATCAAAAAAGTTTGATGATGTAGCCTACTCGTGATATCAATCACTGTTCCCATTTTTTTCTATCGTTGTACACTGCTCGGACCTTGAATAATCCCACCCCATCGAATACATGTCACGCATGTATCGAATGAATACATTAAATGTATCAATTGGTTCGAAATTCTCTACGCAAACAATATACACGTCACGGCATGTGTTGAAATCTGAATGACACAGGGACCACCCTGTTCTTCCCGGGGTTGAAAACATCGAAATTCAACCCCTCACCCCCTAGAAATAACCCTCTCAACCCTAAAAATACACAGACATAACCTACAGCCCCCACAAACTCACCCTCAATACACTGACAAGCCTCTCTTGTTCATCAACTTTTCAAACCCGCAAAAACTTGAACATTGTTTTCGTTTCCACACAATTATAGAAACAACCCCTTAACCACCCTCCACCCCACATGATTGTACCCCCGAAATACTCTAAACAAATTTGGAAACACACCTTCAAACTCTACCCAACCCCAGACATGAAACAATCAAATTTTTTTCCACTTCAAAAATGGACCGATCCAGCTACATGTGTCACTTCTTTTAAATCTGTGATCGGTGTACTCAATCTGTAAAAAAAGATTGAGCTTTGAGATTCACTTTTGAGTGTCAGCATTTTTGATGGATAACGTCAATGCAATCCTCATTTGAACAATGCTGACAGTTTAAAGTAAATCTCTTCTGCTCTAAGTAGTTAAATAGGTAAATTTCCGAAAACATACAATTTATTTATATTTGTAGTAAATATTTCATATATTGTATTTTGAATATTATGTACATTTTATTGATTGGATTGCTTATTTGTATATTAATGTAATAATGGAAACTCATTCAACTTTGCTGAGGAGATGTTTTGATAACAGATCACAAAATATTTTGTTATTGGAGATTTTCGAAGAGGTTAACGTTATGATGGCAGTGCAGGAAGATAGTAGAACAGCGTTCTATTCTCTGCCTTACCACTGCCTTCTATAGAGAATTTATTGCTGATACCCGTAAACCTGATGTAATATCAACTGTTTATTCTTGCTAGAAATTATCAATTATAAAATCACTTCACTAATATGGGCTACTTTATTCGAATTAATAAAAAATATAGAAACATTTAGTACCCTTTTATTAAAACATTAATTCAAAGTTTTTTTTAAAAATGTTTCAATAAAAGGGTGCCGTACCACACGCATATTGTTTATTATCAATCATCAATTATATTTTATTAGCCAGGGAGATATATTTCTGAATAATTAAATAATAGAATTTCAAGATTGAGATCAAATATTTTGTTAGTTAATTATATTTCTACATTGTTGAGAAACTATCTGGCAGCCTAGTTGAGTTAGAAAAGGATAGTGTTACCTGCTTTGTCAAATGATAGACAAGGATGGCAACACCAATGTTAATCAAATACTGTCATTATAACGTGGACCTAACTATAGCTTCCTTCTAATAGAACATTATGGCCCGGTTGCAAAACAAAACCGGTCAAGTTTTAATCGTGATTAATTCCACGAGAACCAATCATAGAATCCTTCTTTTCGGAAAAGCCTTCTATGATTGGTTTCTTGAGCGACTGAAACAAGTGAAGGCCTTTGTTGAAAAGCCTCAGTGCGGGTTGCACAAAAGCCGATTCAATTTTAATCTTGATTAATGCCACTAGAGCCAATCAGAGAAGCCGTCTTTTCAAAAAACGCCTTCTATGATTGGCTATCGTGAAATTAATCACGATTAAAATTTAACTGGCTTTGTGCAACCAGCAATATGATTCAGAAATTATGAATCCATATAAGTTGATTTGTTTATTTATTCATTAGGTTAGCACAAACAATACAATGATCGGAATAGAAAAAACAGGCTATTGCCCAAAACTTCTTCAGTTTCCTAATTTAGTTTCAAATTGTCCAAATCTTATACATAGGTTATGTCCAAATATAAAGAAAATAAAAACCTCAGTACCCTTATTTTGAAATATTTTATCACAACATGTTTCGGACATTTATGCCATTTTCAAGTGAAAGGGTACTGAGATTTTTATTTTCTTTATATTTATATTACAAGTAGCCCTATACAGGAGAGAGATAGGTTATGTCCATTTCAATTTCTACACCAAATCACACAATCTGAGAATATAGATTTGAATAAAACAAACAATTTCAAATTTAGATAGATTGATAGTAAAACTTTCGTGAAAACATGAAACAAACTTTAAATTCACAAAATAAAGAATAAAACTACTTGAGTTTTGAGCTCAAAAATATCACGTTCACCTTAGCTACATATCTAAATAAATTATGAATCATGATTCACATTAAGATCGATTATGATTCTTGATTATAACAGAGAATATCACATAGACCATGATAGCTTCATATTGTCTCTGGTAATATTTTATTTTGAAGTAGAATAAAAGCCCACTAAACACCTTATCAAGCTTATCAAAAGCAATTCACATCCGTCTGTCAGTTACCATTGTGAGATCCCCACTAAACAGCCTACATTAATTCAATGGGAAGCATCGATGTAAACTATAAAACATGCTGCCACCTTCAAGTGAATTGCACCCTACCAATTCCTTTATCGTGAATTGAGGCATTTCAAAAGAATTGCCAACTGAAAAAGATATTGGACGCGATTGAGGGAACTTGGAAAGGGACTTAGGACTTGAAAGGGACTTAACGATAGCTGTTAAAAAGCCAGACACACTTTGTACTTAAATGTTCGCCTGCTTAGGGGAAAAATGCTACTTGAAGAGGGGACTTTGTCGGGGAGAATAACTGCTACTTATTCGAGTGAGGAGGTAACGGTTATTGGGAGGAATAACTGCTACTTATCTTTCGAAGGATATTTTGTACATAATCACTGCTAATTATTACTATAGAAGGGGTTGGTAATAAGTACTAAGGAGATAAATACTATTGGGGGGGGGTTATTGCTGTATTGTGGTGGGGGGAGGTAATTCAATTCAATTCAATTTATTCAAAAACGTTATACATTACTATACATTACATAGTATCTAAAAACAAAGTAAACGCAATATATTAGATAAAAAAAAAAATAAATTCATATGGCTTTTGTTGGTGGGGAGTTCCCTTTCGGGAATGTTCCACCGCCTGAATATATAATTTAAGCCGTCAATGGGCCTTACGACTGTCATACTTCAGCCGGGACCGACAGTTTAACGTGCCCATCCGATAACACGGGAGTGATCTGGTTAAAAAACTTTTGGTAATGAGAGGGGTTCGAACCCCGGGATCTCTATGCTGCTACGCAAGCACTCTATCCACTAGACCACGGATCACTCCAGTATATATTAGATTGTAACATTAATATGAAAAACAAGTAAAAAGTAAATGAATAACTCCATGCTTGGACGATAAGTCCATGCTATTTTGCTATTGCTATTTGAAAGGGAAACTACTGCTTTTGAAAAGTTATAACTATTCTCGAAACGGGAAATTTTATTTTCATCTGTAGTGAATTTCATTTTGTCTTCTTTATTCATTTACTCATTTCTACAATAAGTACATTATCAAAATGATAGGGAGATGAAAAATAAGGTAACCTTGAGCTATTCCTCTCCCAAATTTAGATGGCACATAGTTATCTTCTTCCGATTGTCCTCTAATTATAAGGCTACTGTTTCAACAATTACTTATTTTGTCTAGGCTACTTATCATATTGATTGTGTATATTTTGAATAATCAAACAGATTTAGAAGAGTTGACATTGAATCTCCTTATAACGGTTTTTCTATCTGCTATTAGCACATTGATTATTGTTATATCAATGCACATGGAATTTGAAATTGTTTTTTTATTCTGATTCGTATATTCAGATTGATGATTTAGTGTAAAAATTGACATAATATTTGGACAATTTAAGACAAAATTAGGAAATTGAAGAAGTTTTGGGCAATAGCCTGTTTTTTTCTTTTCCAACTACTGTGTTGTTCACTCCATCTAAAATTATAAATAAATAATATAAAATTACATTATATTTGGACAATTTAAGATAAAATTAGGAAATTGAAGAATTTTTGGACAATAGCCTGTTTTTTCTTTTCCAACTACTGTGTTTAATCCATCTAATAATATTAGATTTATCTAATTTTAGATTTTTTTAGAAAATTATATATTTTTCCAAAGTTTTGGTAGTATATGAGAATATCGTTGAAAGAATGGAATCTAGGATGATTATGTAGGTGATTACCTCGGAAAGGTATGTTCCTTTTTTAATTGCGCGATGATTACCTAGGAAAGGTATGTTCCTTTTTTAATTGCGCGTCGACGTATGTACAAGGTTTTTTGGAAAATTTGCATTTCAAGGATAATATAAAAGGAAAAAAGAGCCTTCTTCATACGCCAATATTAGAGTAAAAATCAGACTTTAGAATTATTCATCATAAATCAGCTGAAAAGTGATTACACAGATGTGTGGAGAAGCCAGTTTATTGCTGTATTTCCATAAGGTCTATAGTTTCAATCAGGTACTTGTGGATGAGAATACTGCGTGAGGTCTACTGTTCACAGAACTACTAGTTATATCTGTATCTCACTGTATCCATACAAATACAGACATAACAAGTATAGCATCAGCTGATGAAAAGAGACGTGTTCCTGGTGCATAAGTCTGTACTCACGTTAATACAGGAAATATTGTTTTTGGGAGTAACACATAATAAGAATAGTGACACGAATAAAATATAATGTATCTCTTTAAACGAGAATAAGTAAACATTATGACAGATATACCGGTATCAGCTATCCCCTATAGAAGGTAGAGGCAAGGCAGAGAATCGGCAACCCTCTCATTATAACATGACAGCCCTGCCATTACTTCACTGTAGGATATTATTGGCTTACAATTATTCATTTCATCAACTGTTGCTAAGTTTATTATATCTGTATCTCACTGTTTGTATACAAATACAGATATAACAAGTATAGCATCAGCTAATGATGAGGAAGATGCGCTTGTTCCTGGCGCATAAGTCTGTACTCACGTTAATACAGGAAATATTGTGTTTGGAAGTAACACAATCATTTATCTTCCACCTTCAAAGCTACCATACATACATCACAATCAACATTACGAATTGAGTAGTCACCTCCTCGCTAAATTATTATGCAAACATTTGATCACTTTCACAAGTTGCATGCAACCTTTGGGGCAACAAGTTGGTGCAACATGTTGCCAATCAACAAATGAGACCTGAGTACACACTTTGTGTCGTTAACAGTTACTATATTATCACAGATATGGTTATATAGTTACTGTGGGGTCGTTAATTAATTAGCGCCATTTAATAGCAGCGCGAATTTCAAATTTACTAATCATTTTCCTTGTTTGTCCCAGACTGAAATGTATTCGTTGCATGTGATGATTCGTGGACTGTATGAGTTGAGAATTTATCATGTAATGTAATTAGGGAAGTACTTGTTGATTTTGTAAGTACTACCACAGATATATCTTGTTTTTATCACCTTGTCATTGGTATAGTGAGGTCCACGTTATAATGGCAGTGGAGAAAGATAGGAGAAAACGTTGCCAAACCTCTGTCATAGAGAAACGAAGAGCGTAAGTAGATATCCCATGGTATAGGGAATTTATGTCGCAACTTTTACTGTTATCTCAAGCCGATTACTGTCGATTATTGTCAATTTTTACTGTTTTGTTGGGGTGAGAGTGTATGAACGGCACAATATGAGAGACTACCAGCGTCACACAGCTGCATAGGAAAGAACTATGTGAACTATCGGCTTGGGATAACAGTAAAAGTTGCGACATAAACGCCCTATACCATGGGATATCTACTTATGCTATCGTTTCTCTATGCCTCTGTCTTGTCAATGCCTTCTATAGATGGTAGCAGATACAGCTTTATTGTTATAATATTAACTGTTCATTCTGGTTTAAAATAATCAATTATATTAATTTTATCAAGCAATAAATTATATTTATCATTAATTTCTAAATTAATTTACATAATTAAGATGGAAAATTTTGTTGATAAATTATTAATTATTAAACGAATTATCTCACCTCAAAAATCCAAGATAATGGCATTCAGGGGAAAGTGGCCAGTCAAATCATAAATCGTGATAGACAATCAAGCATTAGATCAAGTGAGAGACTTCAGCTACTTGGGATGCCGCATTTCATTCGATAAGGATGAAGATGTTTGTGAAAAAGTGGCGAGATTCAGTGCGGTCTGTGGCACTATAAGGCGAGCTATAGGAAGGCGAACGAGACAAGATACCCAGCTGAAGTTTCACAGAACAATGGCGATACCGTTAAGAACATACGGTAGCGAGGCATGGGTTTTAAACAAACTGAATCTCGTATACAAGCTGCTGAAATGAGATTTATACGAGCGGTCAAAGGTTGTAGTAGACTGGATAAAATAAGGAATGACAACATAAGAGCTGAATTAAATGTAGAACCGCTATTGGATATTCTGAAGAAATATCGGGAAAATTGGTCTACTCATTAATTTATTCAGAATGCCATCCAATAGGCTGCCAATATTAGCATGGGAGTACAAACCCGAAGGAAAGCGAGGCATAGGAAGACCAAGGAAGAAATGGATGCCGGTGCAGGCCAATAGAGCCTAATCCTTGTAAGAAGATGATGATGATTAAACAACGATCTGGCAAGAGAGGAAAGCGAGAAAGAGATAGCGCTAACCGCTTTGTTGAATGGAAGACAAGGATAGCAATACCATTGCTAATCAAACACTGCCATTACAACGTGAACCTCACTATAGCAATAGTTTGATGTAATTATTAGTAGTGATTTGGGATAAAATGTAATTTGGTAATTATTTGTTAATGTGATGAGTAATGAGTGAAGTTTTATCTGATGTGTGGACTAATATAAAATTTATTGTAATCAGTAATCAGAGGTTAATTTGTAGGTGATGCTGAAAGTTTCAAAGTTAATCTTATGTGTGTATTTTTGGCTTCAAAATTCATAAAATAACTTAATTAATACAATGTGCAGTGATAATTTAGTGTAATATTTAACTATAATTTGGTGTTTTAATTTTTCTAAATTTAAAATTTGCATCTCATATTTATTTTTGGACGAAAGTTGAGCTTGAACTTCTTACAGAAGAAACATAACCTATTTTTTGGACATGTAATCAAAATTTGGGAATGGAATAGTTTTGGGCCAAGCCTGTTGTTCCTTCCCAACCATATTTATATGATTTGCTATTGTATCCACGTATAAATAAATAAATAAATAAAATACAGTTAGAATCCATGAATGATTTTATCAGATTGTTGTAGATTTTAATTCAGATTGTTGGCTTGGGATAACAGTAAAAGTTGCGACATAAACGCCCTTTACCATGGATATCTACTTATGCTATTGTTTCTCTATGGTAATACGCAGTATAAATTATTCCATAAATGGTTTTCGAATTAAAATAGTACTCTAATTGACAAAGCACAATTTATCTAGATATACAGATGAACTCATGAATGATTCAATCAAATTGATGGAGTTTGGAACCCACCTACAGTTTAACAATTCATTTCAGTGGATGAGAACGAGAATATCACCAAATATTGTGAATATTGCAGGACTGAAAAATACTCAGTTATAGTATTTCATTGATGGTTTCTGAATTCGAATAATTGTACTCTTATTGACAAAGCACAATAATTTATGTAGAGTGAGTACCATAAATAGTTTTCGCCACACTGCACAGAAAGCAGCTGTTTTCCTGTCCCTACGTAGATCTGGCAGACATTGTTTGCAGACGACTCTCGTCTGACATCAGAACAGGTTTCTTTCCGGCCTAGGCCGGGAAGAGTACCCTTTCCAGCCGCTAACATGGAACTAAGAAAGGTGATCAAAAAACAGCTGATCAAAAAACTTTGCATTATTTGTGTTCATTATTCAATGATTAAAACATTTATAATAATATCATCCTATTGTCATTTGAAAGAATAAAAAAGTATAAACTCAACCTCCCACATAATTGAACATCATCTTTTAGGTTATTTAGACGAATCAGAATAGAAAATAAAAATACTTGGACAATTTCCTGATATTCAGATCACCTCAGATTTGCTAGAGCTATCAACTCCTACTCCTGCTTTCAGAAGTGCTTAGTAAACAACTATTCTCATATATATGTTTATATATATATATTGTTTATTGTATATATAAGACACGTTCACATTCATTAAAACTCAGTTTCAGATGGAATTAAATAGAGAATGCATTAATTCAAATGCTAATTAATATATGATTTTATTATTGAACGAATATCCTAAATAAATGCTGCAAATCACCCCGAAGACCTCTGCTACTGCAGACATTGACAACAGGGCTAACAGCTAGATGGAAATTCGATGAGAACTACTATCCAAAAATCAGTTGCCAGCCCGGGAATCGAACCCGGTACCTCCCAATTGCTAGTCAGGAATGCTTGCCCTTACACCAAACTGACAATCTCTGGATAGCAGCGCTCTGCGAGATTGTCAGTTTGGTGTAAGGGCAAGCATTCCTGACTAGCAATTGGGAGGTACCGGGTTCGATTCCCGGGCTGGCAACTGATTTTTGGATAGTAGTTCTCATCGAATTTCCATCTAGCTGTTAGCCCTGTTGTCAATGTCTGCAGTAGCAGAGGTCTTCGGGGTGATTTGCAGCATTTATTTAGGATATTCGTTCAATAATAAAATCAAAACTCAGTTTTTAAAAAGAAATTTTTTTTGCAAAAAATACATGTTAACACATCAAGTGGCTGAAGTAGACTAACTAAAATGAGCGCGCTGAGAGCGACACTAAGCGGTACTGACAAAAATAGTAGTCAGCACATCAATTGTTTAGGTTTACATAATTTATATATTGTTTATTTTTGTGTGTGGCGTAAAATAGCGTTCGCCCCACGGACAAAAATGTTTTTCCGGCTCTCAATCTTTTCTAGTCCTCGGCCTACGGCCTCGAAAACCGATTTCGAGCCGGAAAAATCTCATTTTCTACTCTAGGTGCGAAATATACTAGTTTTGAATTTGAATTAGTACTCTTATTGACAAAGCACATTAATCTATCTAGAGTGAGAAAGTGCAAAATGAGACAAAAAATCCAATGAGAAAATGATGATGAAGAAGAAGGAAATAAGAATTGAGAAAAGAAGAAAATAAGAGGTGAGAGAAGAAGAAGAAGAAGAAGAAGAAGAAGAAGAAATATAGAAGACGCTGTGAGAGGAAAAAGTATTTGTGAGACGTGCAACGAAGACGAGCAGTCTGTCTCACCCCTCCACCTATTCCTCCTCCTCCTTCACCATCTTTTTCTTCTCCTTTTCCTTCTTCTTCTTCTGCTCCTACTCCTCCTCATCACACCACCCACTTATTGTGTTATAACTGTCTCCTCTTTGCTGCTCTTTTCTTTTCTTCCACCTCCTCCTCCTCATCCACCTCCCTATCTTCATCGTGATCCTCTCTTGTGTTGACTGCCCTCTCAGAGTGAGTGGTGCAGTTTGCAGTGTGTGAGCCTCCACTTATTTCCAGCAATTTCATCTCAACGTGATCTCGGCGCATATGAGTGTGTTACTACTCTTTTACTACTCTACTTCTCATATTATACACTCTCATATTCTCGTTTTTTTCTTCTTCTTCTTCTTCTTCTTCTTCTCCTCCTTCTTCTTCTCCTCCTCCTTCTTCTTCTTCTTCATCTCCATCCATTCCTTCTCATCTTTTTCATCATTCCATTCTCTCCTCATCATGACTTTCTGATTTTCTCTCTTGATTTATATTTTTAATTCTCTTTCATATCTATCTCTCTCCTACTGCTAATTTATTACGTCTCAAATTTCTTACCTAATTCTGGTATTTTCTCTGTCCATAATCTCTATCAATCTCCTGGCTTTGTTAATTTCCAATTTATTCGTATTTCTTTCATTCTACTGGCATCTTTTTCCTTCTCTGTTGCTTTATTCCTCTTTCGGCTCTTCCACTGCTATTTCTCTCAGCTATCTTCTCTATATCGCCTCTTCTTTTCTTCCTACATTCTTCTTCCGTCTTCCTCTTTTTTCCATTCTCTCTTGTTATACCACTTACTCACTCTTACCTTTTCTTTATTCTCGCTCTATTATGTTTTCTCACTTTGTCTACCTTGCTTCGAGTTTATCTACCGTTCTCACTCCACCTCCTCGTTCTTCTCTATCTTTTTGTTCTTGATTCACCTTGGAGTGTTTCTCTCCTTCGTATCCTCTTTTCCTGTCTTTAATCATTTTGCATCCCTGATTTTTGTCTTCTTCTCCTTCCTTCACCACCTTTATCCCATTCTTCATCTTGTCAACAACACATTCTATCTCTTCATCTCTATCTCCACTTTCATCTTCTTCTCCAATCTCTCTCTCTCTCTCCTTAACTCCCATCATCTCCCCATATTCCCTCTCCTCTTCTTCCTCTGTCTCACTCCACCAACGAAACGTGATAGCCTGCTTTCTCTTTTTCTTCGCCTTCCTCTCCTTCATCTTCTTGTCTCAGCGAACGTGATTCTTGTTCACAAGTTTTTCCTTCCCCCCTCTCTTCGCCATTTACCCCTCACCACCCTGCCCTTCTTCATTTTTCCACTTATTTGTTTCGCGCGACTGTCTTGCTGCTGTTGTTGTTTTTTTTTGTCCGTCTGTCTTTTTTCGAGAGACACTTCTCATATGGTGCAATACCATGAACCACTCTTTTGTTGGTTTGAAGGTCTCTTAGAGCACTTTGACTAAGTATTCTCACGCTTTTCGCACTTTATTTACAAATTTGCTGTCTAATTTGTTCTCTTCGGTCATTTAGTTCCAATTGTTCTGTAATAATGAGTGACAACATTTTCACAAATAACGTAGTTTTGAACGATCGATACAAGTTCCTACCTTTGAATTGAGGCTCGAGTAGTTGTCCGCATCTGAATTTGTAATATTATGAATTATATATTGAGTATACTCATATTACTTATTATAACTAATGAGTAATATACTAACTTATACTAATTGAGTATCAGAATTTGTTATATTAGACGATAACTTTCAAATGATTTCACTATTTGATTAATTTTTTTCAGTCAGAAGTTACAATGTACATAGGGCCATGTCAATACACATAATCAATATAAATTTCAAACTCTTTAAACATCATTAGAGGTTATCACTCATCATTGAAGTTTTATTGTAAGAGGAGAACCTGGCGAATCCTTCAATATTCCTGTCACAAATTTAGATGAATAACATTTTGAAATAAGGTCTTCATTGACAACTTCTTAATAATAATGCTCCCTAAATTCCTATAGTGAGGTCCACGTTATAATGACAGTATTTGATAAACTTTGATGTTGCTATCCTTGTCTATCGTTCGACAAAGCAGATAGTACTATCCTTTTCTAGCTCCACAACGAAGCCAAATATGTTTTTGACGATGGAGGAATATAATTAATTAAGGCAGATAATAGGCAAAGCTGTTCTTCCATCTCTATCCACTGCCATTATAACGTGGACCTCACTATAGACCATGAACGTCTGTTGACAATTATTATACGAACTGAATAGAGAAGAAGAACACATATTGTTTAACCATAGATCTATTGAAAAATCTAGAAAGTTGTTACTGTATCTTCAAATTCTTTTTCCTTCCCATGTTACTCTGACGTTTTTGTGTTGGTCTTGTTTATTTTTTCCGTCACATGTAACTTCTCAATATTTTTTCATTCCTATGTTTGCTGTTTGAACCGCCATTTTGTTTTGTCTGAGCCGCTAATTGGGGAGTGGCTTGTCCTAGACCAATCGCAGACGTTCACTTTGAAAGGTCACGGCTTTCACGAATAGCAGTACTCGACCGTTTAACATGTAGCTTTCCAATAATCTCTCATAGCTGTGTTATTATAGTTCTCATAGCCACTTGATTCGTCATTTTGTTTTGTCTGAACCGCTAATTGGGGAGGGGCTTGTCTAGACCAATCGCAGACGTTCACCTTGAAAGGTCAAGGCTTCCACCAATAGCGTTGCTCAACCTTTAGTATAAATATTGCTCCTTGTAGTTTTAGCAAGGTTCCAGTCTACTATACGGTTCCAGTTTACCAGAGAATGATATTGAAGCCGGTATCTTGATTTATTCTTTCTTCATTCTTTATTAAAAAAAAAAACAATCAAATACATTCCAAAATTTCAAAATAAATTTGTGGTTGTACAATATCTAGTATTTTCCATTCAGTATGGATAACTACCACATGATCACTTTCATAACTAGTCAGGAAATCAAATTAATATTATACAAATCATACAACGAATATTATAAGAATCATAAAACGAATTTCATAAACATTACTGCTTCCATAAGTGATTAGGTACTCTTCAAAGTATCATTCCTGTATAAAGCGTACTTAGATGCAGTACTTGAATATTACTTTCTCAAGTAATCTTTCAACATTACTTCAAGTACTTCGATCAAGAATCTATATTATATAAAAGCGAAATGGCACTCAATCACTGACTCACTCACTCACTCACTCGCAGAACTAAAAATCTACCGGACCAAAAACGTTCAAATTTGGTTGGTATGTTCAGTTGGCCCTGTAGAGGCGCACTAAGAAATCTTTTGGCGATATTTTAACTCTAACGGTGGTTTTAAAGGTTTAAAGTTCTTTTAGCATTCTTCTTATTCCAATATCTTAGAATTATAATTGAAATGTCCATACCATAATATGTTAATATAGAACTATAATCTAGAGAGAGTACATCTCCGAAACAGTTGTTCTGGTAACTAAATTAAAAATTTTGTCAGGTTGGCATTAAGTTGAGTTGACTTAGTTAGGTTGGCACCAAGTTGAAGATTGAAATGCATTTATCCAGGACCTCCTAAATACCAATTTATCCAATTAGCCAAAATTAGCGTTTTCTCAGCTTTTTTGCATTTCCTCACCTTTTTCAATAATTGATGGAAATTTATATAAAAAAATCGGTACACAGGTTTAGCTGAGGTTGAAGAATTTTGTTCGCCAAAGATACGCCGATATAGTAACAGGTGTTTTTCGAGATCAAATTGACATAATACGTTCAAATTCGGTACAGAGGTTCCGCTGAGGTCTACATGCAGGCGAGCGAAGCGAGCCCGCTGATCTCATTCTTGACTAATCCAGTCAGGGGTCCAGAATTCGGTACAGAGGTTACGCTGAGGTCTACATGCAGGCGAGCGAAGCGAGCCCGCTGATCTCATTTTTGGACGATCCAGTCGGGGCTCCGCCAGACGGATATGGCGAGCGAAGCGAGCCTGACGGCTAGTATAATATAAATGTACAACGAATGTTATACAACGATTTTTATAGACATCACTCCTCTCATAAAAATCACTCCTCAAAGTATCATTCCTGTATAAAGCGTACTTAGATGCAGTACTTGAATATTACTGTCTCAAGTAGTACCCTTACAACATCACTTCAAGTACTCTGATCAAGAATATAATATAAATGCACAACGAATGTTATACAACGAATTTTATAAACATTACTACTTCCATAAGAATCACTCCTCAAAGTATCTTTCCTGTATAAAGTCTACTTCATTTCAGTTCTGAAATGACTGTCTCAAGTACTCTATGAAGCATTACATCAAGTACTCCGATTAAGGCTCCAGTAGACACATACCTGAAATCGCGATCAAACATAACCTGCAAATCGTCCCAATTTCCATTCAAATATGGCGCAATATCCATTTGCCCCAATGACGCCGGCACTTGGAAGCTTATCAGTTCCCTTTCACGTCCGCCAAATTATCTTATAAGCACAACATCTGCGGTGTGAAAATGTCTTTTCGAGCGGAGAAAATTAGAATTTTAGGCACGTAGCGTCAGGTTTCCTATTGGAGCTTCTATTTCAGAAAATGCTACATTGAGATTCAATATAAACTGACGGCATTCTTTATAAATAATGACAGTGCTGCCTGTTGAAATGATACTGATAGTTTGATTCTAAAGTGGGATTTTTTTATTTTCCTTAAAGAGAATATAATATATATATACTCCTTATATTCTCTTAAGAAGTATACGCCTTATATTACTCTCCCAAATTTAAATACCATTTTACAAGTCCTAAATGAGGTTATGATTTCACTTTTTTAGATGTAATTTAATTGAAAGATTTAAGTTACAGCAATCCTATATAGATGGCTATGTTTCAGAAGTCTGTGGAAAGATAGAGTCAAATATAGAGAATCGGACTATATTTATACTAGTTGACCGAGCGAAGTGAGGTCTAAGATTCAAGTCGACGGTTTGGCATTTCTCTTAATGTTCAAATGTTTGAATGTTTATATGTTTATATGTTTTCATGTTGCGCATTTACGGCGAAACGCGGTAATAGATTTTCATGAAATTTGACAGGTATGTTCCTTTTTAAATTCGCTTCGACGTATATACAAGGTTTTTGGAAATTTTGCATTTCAAGGATAATATAAAAGGAAAAAGGAGCCTCCTCCAATATTGGAGTGAAAATCGGACTATAGAATTATTAATCATAAATCAGCTGTCTAGTGGACTATAATACTACCCGTTCAAAAACATCGAACATCTTGAAAATGTATCTTTCCATCAACGTTAGTAGACAGTTGACTATTTATAATACTACCCGTCCAAAAACATCGAACATCTTGAAAATGTATCTTTCCATCAACGTTGTAGACAGTTTCAGCCAGACCTGATAACAGCGCTCACACTCACATTCCGGGACGACACGTCACGGTACGATATAGGACAGAAAGCTCTATGTTTATTTAGGATTTTTTCTAGATATTTTTAATTGATAAATTATTTACTAATTTCTGAGAAAACATAACAACAGGTCAATGTAACTTACTGAGCGCGAGGTCTACTTAAAAAGGAACTTACCAGTCAAATTTCATGAAAATCTATTACCGCGTTTCGCCGTTTATGCGCAACATATAATCATTTAAACATTAAGAGAAATGCCTAACCGTCGACTTGAATCTTAGACCTCACTTCGCTCGGTCAACAAAATAGAGAGTCACGTGGACCTATACAATGGAATCCAATAGTTGAAATTCTTCTTCTTCTTCTGCTAGTGCCTATTCGTTCCGAATATTGGCGATCAGCCTGACTATGGATATCTTTTACAGCCATCCTGAAAAGTTCTGTTGTAGTTTTGGAGAACCAGGTACGCAGGTTTTTCAGCCATGATATTCTCCTTCTTCCTGGTCCTCTTCTGCCATAGATCTTTCCTTGGAGAACGGATTTCAGCAGGCCATATTTTTCTTCATTACGCATGATATGGCCAAAATATGCAAGCTTCCTGCTCTTGATGATGTTCATCACTTCCAAATCCTTATCCATTCGCTCCAATACAGCTTTGTTGGTCACTCTGTCCATCCATGAAATTCTCAACACTCTTCTATACAGCCACATCTCAAAAGCCTGGAGTCTTTTTCCAGTTGACTTGGTCAATGTCCATGACTCCATCCCATAGAAGAGTATTGAGAAAATGTAGCAGTGGAGGAGTTTGATTTTGATGTGCATATTAAGGTTGTGACTCTTGAACAGTTTTGCCATCTGATTGACTGCAGCCATCGCTTTTTCTATTCTGCATTTTACCTCTTGAGAATGATCCCATTTCTCATTGATCAAGGTTCCCAGATACGTGAACTGTCGCACCATCTCTATCGGCTTGGTGTTAAGCATCAAGTCACATCCTTCCACTGCTCCCTTACTTATCACCATGAACTTTGTTTTGTTTACATTGATTTCCAAGCCATATTGTTCACTGACGCCTCCTATCTTGTTCACAAGCTCCTGCAGGCTGTTCATGCTGTCAGCAAAAATTAGTAAAAACGTAGGGCGATAAACGATGTTTAAAAACATCGATGTTCAAAAGCATCGATGTTTACTGTTCGATGTTTTTCACTTATCGATGTTAGGATGAAAAAAACATCGATGTTTTTTCTTTCGATACCCATCCCTAAAAATTACAGTATCATCTGCATATCGGATGTTGTTCAAGCGCTCTACATTTAAAAATGGTTGAAATTCTAATAGACAAGTACTATTGATTAAAATACTTGAAATTCTAGAACACTATACAATTCAGCTTCATAATATAGAACTGTAACCCGCCCGGTTGATTTACGTAACATGGTTTTCCTGTTAGCATCATAATACATCCTTGCCAATGCATCCTACAAAATCAATAACAAAATAAAATCCAACACACTCAATTATGCACATATTTCGAGTTCTCATGAATAACAATGAGTCGATTCAAAATTATTTACTGCCTCCTGTGAGGGGATGGAAGTGAAAAGGACTGGAATACAGAGAGAGAGAGTGAGAGAGAGAGAGAGAGTGAGAGAGAGAGAGAGAGAGAATGAGCGAGTGAGTGAGTGACTGAAATACAGGCAGATTGATTGATTGAGTACTTTATTTATGTAGATTACAATATATACTGGCTTATACACTTATATACAATAGCTTACAATACAGCAAAATTATAGATGAATTTACATAATATAGACTAAGAAAATAATTATTTAACTGTATATGATATGAAAAAGCAATTTGTAATATAATAACTATAGATAATAATTATATTGTTATGCATCTACATAAATTGGCGGAGCTTTGGACATATCAATGTCCATTCTTCGGAAAGAATATTAAAAATATCCTCCCCACTAACTCTCTACCAAAAGAGAGAAAGAGAGAAATGGATAGAGGGAGAGAGGAAGAGACAGAGAATGTGAGAGTGATTGAGAGATAGAAAGTGAGGGATAGATAGAAAGTGAGGGATAGATAGATAGATAACAGAGGCTGGGTAAAGATGAAGGAAGGTCTGTGATGGATAGAGAGAGAAGGTGTAGAAGAGAGAAAATCAAGAGATGGTGGGATTCAGATTCAGATTCCTTCATTCATGTGTTCAACAATGCAAAATTCAACTCACGTTTTAGCGTTATAAATAAATACCAGTAGCAGTAAAATAACATGGTGAATGATATTAAACTATGAAGAATTCTACAATAATATTGAGAAAGAAAAATGATTAAATATGCGAAAGTTAAGTGTTTTCACATGAAACGGTGAAGTTTGGACCTTAAGAAGTCCATTCTCAGAGAGGGTATCGAAGATACCCTTCCATTCAGCACTTAACCGTAGGGTTAGGTTAGAGATAGAGTGTGTGTGTGAGAGAGTGAGAGAGACATAGAGAGGAAAAGAGATTTAACGTGGAATATAGATATAATATAGCCTGAGTAGAGGTGAAAGAAGGATTGTGCTGGATAGAGAGAGACTGTGTGGAAGAGAAAGAAGAGATAGATAGAAAGGAAGAGTAAGAGAGGATAAGAGAACGATATGAGTGAGTAAGTGGAAGAGGGTGTGAATGTGTGAGATAGAGGATGTGAGGTAGTGAGAAGGGGTGTGTGAGAAGGAGAGGAACTGAGAGAGAAAACTGATTTTATGAATATTTTCGATGGAATTGAGTGTCATAAATTACTGTCTGAATCTATGACTTGTCAGATGTAATTAATCAAAAGTGAGTCACTGATATTTGTAAACATTATGAATGTATGGTTCATTAGGTGTCATTGATCACATGCTCTCAAATGACAAATCATAATTGATTTTGTGGATATTGAGTTTGTTTTTGTAATAAATTTATCGGATCTGAGAGAACATGGTGATTAATGAGGTAGAATTGAATTAATTCATTTATTGATTTCCATATAATCGCGGGAATCAGTGTTTTGTTTTTGTTTTTTTTAGTTTGAAGTGTTTAGCGGTTGCTTTCTCCAATAAAAGAGTAGCTCAAACTGCATTTTGAAATATAAACTGACTCTTCTAAAAAATGATATCATAATTGATTAAACGGCTTCAATTAATTGTCAAACCAACTTTGGAGAAAGCGACCCTAGGTGTATGAAAATGATATTTAGGTTGATAAAATAGTTATTTGTATATCTAGAGTGAAAAGTACTACTTTTTCTCCCTCTGGGAAAAAGTTTGAAGCCCGAGGCGAAGCCGAGGGCAGCAATTTTCCTGAGGGAGAAAAAGTATTTTTCGCTCGTGATGTACACAACATTTTTCCTCCATCTACATTTTTCTATAGAAACTGCAAATAAAATCATTCTAATAACACTTACGTATTGGTGACAATGATTCCTAACAACATAACCTAAATCTAAAACCTAAAAACCGGTCGTCTGATTGGCACTGCCGATTGCGCTATCTATCGGCAAAAGTTGTAACAATTATATCAGCTGGGCAGCTATCAAAAATGGCTGACTCCAGATCACGCGGTTCAGATTTGAATTGCAGATCAAAAATATTCGTTGGCTGGTATTTTGAATAGAATAAAATATTTTAAAAATTGTATAAATTTTTATCGTCTACTAATATTAAGAATATAATAATTATCATACAAACATATATATTTCATGAGTTGATCAAATTTCTGGATGTGGTATTGAATTCAGTTGACTCAATGACAGACACCTCTATTATGCTTTCTCATCTGAGCTTAGACCTTCTAACCTATTACCATGTAAGTTTTTAAAATAGAGATGCTTCCCATGTTATTTAAATGGAGTCACTTTTACTCCCTAGGTAGTTTTTCTGTTTTTTACTACCGAGAGCGAAAAAGTGACACTTTAGTATTTTGTTTCAGGGAGTAAAGTGAGTACTTTAGGCAGTAGGTGGAGGAAATAGATTTTTCTAAATATTAGAGAGGAGAAAGGGGACGATTAAAAATGTATACTTCATAACAGGATTGAATAATGAAATGAGATGAAATCAAAATATTCTATTGTCAATAACAGTTACCTGTATGAAAAACTTCAACAGATCAAAAACGTAGATCGTGGTTATCATTGACATTGACAATTATACATAACATTTGTATGTCCTGAACAAAATAACACAATGATGAGGTACAGTTTGTTAAATTGATAAGATAAAAAGAAAGAGAAAAATTAGCAATTTTAGCAAGGTAATGCTTCCAACTGAGCTGTTTGTATTGTTCAATGTAGAAAATGGAATTCAATTTCAATATGGAATGTGGTATTATGCGTGCTGTATGCCTATATCACTTAATCTTCTGCTTCGGACTAATATTTCTATGAATGAGAATAAAAAATTCAAAAAATATTTTGAATTATGGGCTTATTGATTGAATGAAAAAGACTGAGAAATTGTCGAAAACCACTGATTTATTGATAATTAGAAAGACCGGTTTCGGTCTTTGATCCATTGACAATGGTGTAATAACCGAAACCGGTCTTTCTGATTATCAATAAATCAGTGGTTTTTGACAATTTCTCAGTCTTTTTCATTCAATATGAATAATTACCACAGTATCAACTTCTCAACTACACAAAAAGGCTTATTGATTCCAAAATAACGTCTAAAACTGTATGCGAACTACTAGAATCCTTCCTCTCTTCTCACTAGCTCACTGCAATAATCAAATTTAGTCATTGGAGTTCAGTTTTAAAGTATTGAATCCCAAGTCCTTACTGAAAAGTAATTGTGTGTAAACTCCACTTGCGTACCGCTAGAATCAAGTTTAGTCATTACAGTTCGGTTTCGAAACCACTCCAAGTCTTCACTGCACAAAACGAAACACCTCACATCATTTTCAAACGGAGACAAAAACTATAACAATGGATACACCGGTAATAACACTTCAAAAAACCTCAAATGATACAATAACACTTCAAAAAATGTCGCGACATTCCAAATAACACTGAATGAAACTTCAAAAAATGTCATCACATGACCTATAACACTACCAATAACAGTGCAAACCCACATGTAGACATCATATATAGGGTAATTTTCAGTGTCAATTGTAGGCTATTTGAAATAATGACAACATGTATATCCATGTTTTGTTGAAAAGTACATGTTCAGGTTAGATACGACATCTATACATTTCACATTCAGAAAGTTCTATGTAGATAAAAATACATACTCATCCATAAAATACCGGTTTTTACATGAAATTTGTGCATGTTACATTCAGAAAGTTCTATGTAGAGAAAAATTCTTATTTACCCCATGAAATATCTCAGATACATATATTGGAAAATGGACAGTTTTTATGTACTTATTGATATTGTGCCTCATGAAAATGAAAATGCATGTTTGTGAGTGGAAATACCTGGTGATTGAGTGTGTGAGAATGTGATATGGCGTCACAATGTGAATTTATGTGTATGGGGTTTAACTGGAGTATCGTTTAATTTTATGATACATGGGCATGTGATCGTCAATGATGTATATATTAATGATGTATATACATATAGGATTATGTCATGGGCTATGAAGGTCTGATGAAAGTCAAGGATGATTAAGAGGTTTCAGAAGTTTAAAGTTTGAAACTATTATATAGGTCTTGGAAGTTCCACATTTTTGGAAAATGCAGTTTGTTTAATTTCAAATTGGTTAGGTGAGAGAGCCTTTATTCTAATCGCATCTATGTGAGATAGTTATATTTATATCACAGTTGATTGTATCTCAATTGATATTGGATAATCGATTTATCTGTTTCCTTCTTCCTTACTTGTTCCTCTTTCTCATGACGTGTCCCTGGGGGTTTTTTGCCCACCTTATGGACTTAACATAAAATATCTGATAGCTACATTGAAATTATTTTCCCTTAATTCTCCGGCAGTCGCGCTGTTGTAAAAAGTACAACAGTGTCAGTTTTTTTGCTGCACAAAACTATTGAATGGGGTGGTGTCAGTGAATGAGTCACCTACGCATTCCAAAACTTTCCCCCATCTGAGTTGCAGTATCAACCGAGCAATGGTTCAGTCTTCAGGTGCCATTTAGTCGGGACAGTGCATAAGATAGGGAAAGACTGTATACGGGGACTGTAAACGAACCAATAACACAGAATTGATAGCTTTGCTTGATGTACCTTATTGGGCTATGAAATGGTAATCATCCAAATGTTCATAGGCGTAAAATGATCCAAGAAGATGGAAAAAGTAATTATACAATTGATTAATATGTTTTGACAGTAAACAGAGTACATAACACTTGGAAAATTGGATGTTGTACAAAATACAACACGCGACTGCTCGTGGGATTGAGTGGGGCGCAACTACCGGAAGGTTAAACTTTATTTCCTGTGTTGTGTTGAACAAAGCAGTGAGTTTCGAATCATATTCTTGTGGGAAATTTAAAGTATGCAAGTCTCCCAGATTGTTTCTAACGTTATTCGAATTATAACTGGAATAATCCAGGTTCAGTCCACCTCTAGATACGTTAGAAACATGATCATAAAATTATGAATGATACAGAGATTGAGAAACAGGTAATAAGACAATATTCTGAATTGAATCAATATCTGTTTTCATAATAATGGGAACATCTAAGTAGTAATGGGAAAGCTTATTCTCTAATTATCAAAATATTTTGATATTTTATACAACGACATGCAGTCACCAAAAGAGTGTATAATAGCTTTAATCGGAGTTCAATATGGATCAAGAAATTATCATCTAATGTTCATCCATTGAGCTGTCGGTCCCGGCTGCCTAAAAAGCAGTCGTTAGGTCATGTCAGAGGCCCTGAAATGGATTAGTTACGACCTGAAAACTCTGACACCAGACCTGAGTCAGTCAGGTCACTCGATATTATTATTATTATCATCTGATGTTGATGTTTATGGAGACGAACTCAATGAGTTTCTAGTAAGTGTG
Source organism: Nilaparvata lugens (assembly GCF_014356525.2). Taxonomy (NCBI): domain Eukaryota; kingdom Metazoa; phylum Arthropoda; class Insecta; order Hemiptera; family Delphacidae; genus Nilaparvata; species Nilaparvata lugens. The sequence goes on along the minus strand of NC_052516.1, from coordinate 8,938,803 downwards.
TACCAGATGTTCTGGATGAAATATGAATTAACCTGAAGTTAGGTGGCTTTTGTACCATCAAAAACTATAATTGTGTTGGTGGATGAAGAATTCAACAAGAACCGTTTCAACCACGTCACAGTTTTGACAAACTACAGAGAAGTAGTGGGACACTCCCATTTTGAACTCATTCCTATTGGCTGATAGCTTTCAGCTTTCTCCTAGCATTGCTTCGTCACAGAATATACTCGACCAATCACATAGCATTTTCAACGCGTTCTCATTGGCTGATGATACCATAGAGCCGTCGTTCAGTGTCAACAGTATGTTTGCCAGTATAAAGCTAGATTACCACTTTTCAGTATCCGTGATACCATATACCGTGTGGTATACCCACGCACAAGCCTAAGTGCTTATGTGGGCATCACCATCAGTAAAAAAATAAATAAAATAACACTCTATAGCTTGTAGAAGGAAATATACTCTGGAAACTTGTAGAAGAAGCGGGACTAGATGGACTGAAGTGAGAATGAAGACATTCTCAGAGAGAATGAAGGCATACTGGGAGGAGAAAAAATTGAGAGTACCCAGAAAAATCCATGATTGTAGTTCATAGAGGTACTTAGCGACTTCCACTATGGGAGCTACATGCAAATAATAATAATAGTGATACTATATACTGTAGTATAAAACATACGTTGATTATAATTTAAATAAATCGGAAAATGAATTAATTGAAATACAGTGTTGAATGAAAAAGACTAAGAAATTGTCAAAAAACCACTGATTTATTGATAATTAGAAAGACCGGTTTCGGTTATTACACCATTGTCAATCTCTGATAAACTGTTTATCAGAGATTGACAATGGTGTAAATAACCGAAACCGGTCTTTCTAATTATCAATAAATCAGTGGTTTTTTGACAATTTCTTAGTCTTTTTCATTCAATATGAATAATTACCACAATATCAACTTCTCAACTACACAAAAAGTGAAATACAGTGCATACAATTTGCCTAAAACTACTTTGATCCAAAATACAAATCATACAATTAGTGATAATGTACGAGTATATTACAACATTTTAAGAATATTATACACGCTTTTAAATACACGCAATTATGTAAACAATATTTGGACGGCAGGATAAACCTCCACCAAATATGTAAGCAATATGTGCCTTCACCGAGTATGTAAGAGTGGGAAAATGAAAAACAAGAAATGATCGTACTGGTTTTGATAATTAATTATATTTTCTCCTTCTTCTTTCTTCGTCTTTTCCCCTATTCACCTCACACTCTGATCCTTTTTCGAGAAAGAGAGAGTGAGGAAGAAAGGCCAGAAAAAGGAGAGATTAGCGGTCACGATCCATTTGCGAATAATCCCACTTTTCAAATAAACCGCACCGGTGAAGAAGAAGAAGAAGGAGGAAAAGTAGAAGAGGAGGAAGAAGAAGGGGATGGAGAAGAATAGGAAGAAGGAGGAGGAGGAGGAGGAGGAAGAGGAGAAGAGTGTAATCGACACAAGTGAACGATGTTGTGTCATTAGTTGGCTGAAAAGACCCTGCAGAAGAAAAGTTTTTGAAAGTAATGCTTGGGGTGATTATGGCCCACCCACAATGTCATTGTCTGAAACTTAGCAGCGATATAGATGTGCTATGTACAAGGTAGCATTATATTTGGTGATGATTGAAAAATAGCTGCTGAAACTCTTGGGTATGGAATTAAGAGGCTTTGTACTTTTGAGCTGTATTATATTGTTGTGAATTAAAATTTAGTACTACTTGTGCTAACTACTTGATTTTTCAAGTAGTTTACTTTATTTTGAGTAGGCCTACTCAATAAAATATGTGTCATACACGTATATTGATTTGTAGTTGGCCCATGTTGTATTGTCTGCTGTTGTGATCTATTACCATTGTAAATAAGTATTGTTAAAATATACTTGTATACTTACTTTACTTTACTTATATAGGCTACTTTATTAAAATTAAAGTTTTTAAATTGTGTTAATAAGAGGGTACTACAAGTTTTATATTGTTTTCATTGAAGTATTGTTACTATGGTAAGGTCCCCGTTATGATGGCAGTGGAGAAAAATAGGAAAACAGTGTTGCCGATTCTTTGCCTTTTATAAAGGATTGCTGATACGAATATATCTGATGTGATCTTAACTGTTAATTCTGGTTTAAAAAAACAATTATATTTTATCTGTCAGGAAAATATATTTTTCAAACATTAAATAATACAATTTAAAAATTGATATAGGGTATTTCGTAAATGGATTAAATATTTCTACATTCTTGAATGATCTGAAATCGTTGCAGAGCTGGAAATGAGAGCGCTATCTGCTTTGTCGTATGATAGATAAAGATAGCATTATCAATCGTGATCGGATACTGCCATTATAAAGTTGACTCCACTATAATTTTTGTATTTTGTTTTTGGCAAATAAATAAATAAATAATTATAACAAATAAATTAATTTAAATCTCGGTTGTACATACACATTTCGAATTTAACCGATGTTAGATTCGAGTTATATCATTGTTTGTTGAATTGATCAATTCCGTTTGGCGTCAACCAGCATTGACGAGATGACGTTGTTCAAAATTTAACGACAGTTGTTACATTTGTAGAATTACTTGTAAGGAGTTGAGAGTATTAGAAGTTCACCCAGTACTTACTGCATTCTAGTGACGGATATCGCAACTAGTCTGTTCCAATTATTGTCTCGTCCAATCAGTGACGAGTGGGGGAGTGGTCACAGCTCAGAGCTCGTTGGCGATTGGTCCGTCGTTCGAGCATGTGAAAATAGGTGAAACTGTTCAAGATGGCGCATGAGTTGAACGAGCCGATAATGGAAAAGAAAAGAAAGGAGAAGAATAAGATGATGATGATGGAAAAGAAGTAGAAGAAGATGAAGAAGAAGAGGAGGAGGAAGAAGAAGAAGAAGAAGAAGAGGAGGAGGAGGAGGAAGGAGAAGAAGAAGAAGAAGAAGAAAAAGAAGGAGAAGGGGAAGAAGAAGAAGAGGAGGAAGAAGAAGAAGGAGAAGGACAGGAAGGAGAAGAAGGATAAGAAGAAGATGGAGTAGGGGGTGAAGGAGAAGAAGAAGCAGAAAGACGAGGACCACTTATAGATGAGATGAAATTGAAGGAATGAGGGTGAGAAAGTGGAACCTCCCCTATCACATACTCGGAGAATGAGTTAGTAAGGGAGAGACTCAGTAGAATGAGAGAACAAAACGACCGAGAAGGGTGTAGAAGAGCATGAGGTGTGGGATGAGGCAGATGAGGAGTATAAGTGGGGGCAGAAGAAGGAGGAGGAGTTGAGGAGGAGGAGGACGAGGAGGAGGAGGAGGAGGGAAAGTGGAAGAATGTATGGTGGTAACAGTTGTAGTATTGCGTGTTGGAATTTCCAAAGTGAGGTATAACTTTCCAATAAGTTTTTCACAAGTTTCCCCTTCATATTCCTCTTTCTCTGTCCCTATTCGTTTCTCACTCTCTTAATAATCTTCTTATTCTTCTTCTTCTTCTTCTTCTTCTCCTTCTTCTTCTTCTTCTTCTTCTTCCTCTTCTTCTTCTTCTTCCTCTCGTCTTCTTTTGTCATCATCTTCACCTGTCTTCTTCTCCTTCTCCTTTTCCTTCTCCTTGTCCTTCTCCTTCTCCTTCTCCTCCTCCTTCTTCTTCCTCTTCCACCTCACCTTCTTTTCCTTTTTCTGCCACTCTTACTTGGTCTTCTAATTCCTATCTTCCGTCTTCTAATTTGATATCCAAGTTATATTCCCGGTTACAAGTAGGTCTACGAATTAAACAGTGGTTAAATGACGTCATCCCGTCAGTGTTTGTTAACGCCAACGAAATCAATTCCATGATAATTGACCGAGCGAAGTGAGGTCTAAGATTCAAGTCGACGGTTTGGCATTTCTCTTAATGTTAAAATATTAATATGTTTATATGTTGCGCATTTACGGCGAAACGCGGTAATAGATTTCTATGAAATTTGACAGGTATGTTCCTTTTTTGATTGCGCGTCGACGTATATACAAGGTTTTTGGAAATCTTGCATTTCAAGGATAATATGAAAGGAAAAAGGAGCCTCCTTCATACGCCAATATTAGAGTAAAAATCAGACTATAGAATTATTCATCATAAATCAGCTGACAAGTGATTAGACAGATGTGTGGAGAAGCCAGTCTATTGCTGTATTTCCATAAGGTCTATAGTTTCAATCAGGTACTTGTGGATGAGAATACTGCGTGAGGTCTACTGTTCTCAGAACTACTAGTCAATAAACTCATGATATCACTTAACAGCGGTCAAATTCAAGAGTCGTATGTACAACCGTATCTAGTGAAAATTAAGAGTGAAGTAACGCAGGCAGACGTATGCAGAAAGACTGAGAAAGAATAAAACCTCTGAATGCAGACGTAATATTATGCTCAATGACATATTATCGAAGTCATACTATTATTTTTGATGACATTCTTTATGACGTAACAAGATTTTTGTAGCGTGCAAGATTCTTATAGTGAGATTTTGCTTCATACTGTCAGTGTTGTTTGAATGGGGAACATTAAAGCTACGTGTGAGAAATGCTGACAGTTTCACGTGAATCTCACCTGATAAAACGTGACTTTTTATAGAGATAGATGACATAGTAAACAAAGAAACATTACCTGTCATGTATATAAACAGGAATCATAAACAATGTGACCGTGAGGCTGATATTTGGT